>NC_090372.1:114802557-114941564 GCF_036365525.1 Heterodontus francisci | reverse complement strand
TGAAGGATGGGAGGGTCGGGAGGGAGGGGGGCAGGGAGGTTGGGGGGAGGGGGGGAGCAGCGGAGCGGAAGGGGAGTGCCTTTTTCTGTGCATGCGCCATAACACAAGGACTGGCTGATGAGATGGAGCCAATTAATTTGCCCAACAATTGCCCGGAAGCACCCTTCGATGGAGGTGGCCATGCGCTGGACATCAGTCGCGTGCCACAATCCATAGATCCTGAGCGTTTCACCCCCTGGCCTAATGATCTGATGGACCATACATACGCCTGCCTGTTCAAAGCTCCACTTCCCCCACCTGCGGTACCCTCTCCTTGCTGTTCAGTTACACAGTCACCTGTTCCTGCACCCATCCGAGCAGTGCATGTGACACACAGCCACATGTTTCCCCATCCGCCCTTGAAACAACCATGCAGAGCCTTGTGAGACTCCGCAATTGCCAGCTGCTGCCTGTCAAGCAGAGAAGGCGTCCAAAGGGGTCAAGCACTTGGGGAACATTCAGCAAGAAGAGACTGAGCACTAAAAGAAACAAGCATGCCGTGTCCAGTGGTAGCACAAATGTGATGTTCTTGCTGCGTACACAACTGGTGAGGTGGGAGTGCAGCCACACCATTCTCCATCCTCAGTGTTGCTTTAAGGCAAAGGTAGATAAGAGTGAAAGAAATGGAAGATGATGCTGATAGTAGTAGGCAGGATTAAATGGGAATGGATGGGAAGACGCACGAGTATCATAACCACTAGCAGGGAACAGCTGGGCTAAATGGCCTGCTTTATGTTCATAGTCCAAAAGAAATGTGCTTCTTTTTTCCAGCACCCTCACATCATTCATGTTTCCCTGAGAGCAGCATTGAATCATCACGAGATAGGGGCAGTTACATCATCCTGACTCCTACAGCTGAGGTGGGTACTAAGTGATTCATTGGCCTATACTGCAGAGCATAAAGCATGCGCAACAGTAATTTCATTGGAGGGAGGGAAGCTCTGACACTGATGTTCTTTCATTATTTCCTTCATGTAAAATGTGCCTTGAGAAAACAATCCTTGACACTTAAGGACGGCATTCCAGCAAAGGAGGCAGTGCAGGAGATGACGCAAGGATGTGATGATTCTGCATCTGAGGTGGGTAATAAGTGCTTCATTGGCGACGTTATCAATTGGTGCCTTCACTGCAGAACTTAAAAAGGTGTGCACAACAGTAATTTTCAGTGGATGGAGGGAGGCAAGCTCTGACTCTGATTTGCTTTTCTTCTTTTCATGTAAAACATGCCGTCGAGAGAAACAATCCTCGAGACTTACGGTCAGGCATTCAAGCAACGAAGGCAACTGGATCATGCTGCGGAGCTCATCACGATGTGGAAAGGAACATTGCATTTATGGATGAATTGGGAATGCACATTGGGATGCGCTTGGGGAACATTCACCAAGAATAGACTGAGCTCAGACTCTTGTGACTTTGCCTTCTTCACATGGACAATACAGTAGTGGAATAGAGAGCCAAGCGTTCATTCACCACAAGGCTCTCCAGGAACAATCTCTTTAGCTGTGCATAGCAGAGACTCGGCCTGTCTGTCTAACGGGAATGCTGGACACAACACTCATGTATCCATGCACAGCAGGTTCCTCGGGATACTTAATGAACTTAATAAACTTTTCAATAATTAAACCCAGAATTGTTGAGGTTTTGTTTTGCATGCTATTTCCCCGACTTTGCAACGGCACTTCAGATATTCAACTGTGGTAGAGGTGGGGGGGTGGGGGTGAAGAGGGGGGAGGGGTGGGTGAAGAGGGGGAGGGGTGGGTGAAGAGGGGGAGGGGTGGTGAAGAGGGGGGTGAAGGGTGAAGAGGGGGAGGGAGGGTGGGTGAAGAGGGGGAGGGGTGGGTGAAGAGGGGGAGGGGTGGGGTGAAGAGGTGGGTGAAGAGGGGGAGGGGTGGGGAGAGCGGGGAGGGGTGGGGAGGAGTGGGGAGAGGGAGCATGCAAAATGCAGGGACCAGACAGTTGTAATGCCTGAAGTACTGTGGAGAAGTAGAGAAAGCAACTGGGTAGGGGAGAAAGCAACTGGATTGGGCATCCGTAGCTGGAGGGAATGGCTGAATGGAGAGGGCCGGAAGCGAGAGGCCGTAGAGAGCCGCGGGGAGTGAGCGTGCGAAGACCTTGGTGTCACCGGGTCCAGGGACTGGCCAGTAAGTCTTTTGCTGTTGTGTTTATGGTGCATGCACAGAAAAAGGCACTCCTCTTCCGTTCCGCTGCTCTCCCCCCAACCCCACTCTCTCCCCTTCCTCCCTCTCCCCCTCCCCCCGCTCTCCCCCACTTCCCCTCCCTCTTTCCCCCCCCTTGACCCCTCTCTCTTCCCCCCTCCCTCTTTCCCCCCTCCCTCCCTCTTTCTCCCCCCTCCCTCCCTCTTTCTCCCCCTCCCTCCCGCCTTCTTCTCCCCCTCCCCTCCTTCTCCCCCTTTCCCTCCCCCCCCCCGCTTTCTCTCTCCTCCCCCCCACCCCCATTCACTCCTCCCTCCCCCCCCCCCCGTTCCCGTTCTCTCTCCTCCCCCCCCCCCCTGTTCCCGTTCTCTCTCCTCTCCTCCCCCCCCCCCCCCCACCCTGGCACCGCTACCACTGCTCTCCCCGCCCCACCCCCCGCACTGCTCTCCCCGCCCCCCCCACGCTGCTCTCCCCCGGCCCGCTCCACTCTCTCACTCCGGCCATTGTATTCTGCCACGTGTTTGTTAGGTTTCATCTCTGTGATTCTTTGAGCAGCGCCATCTTTAGTCCTGGCAGCTGCTACAGTCGCAATCTGTGAAGTTTTCGTGGCACATGCTGGATTTGCGCATGTGCCAAAACAGCGCCACCTACCGATCGCGTTGTCAACAATTGCGGTCTTAAAAAAAACACCAGACCCTTCATTGGAAGACATTTGCACAGTATCAGACAGTACTTGGAAAGGACAAAGAAGCCACTCCCTGCTCCAATTTAATCCATAATGGACTTTTGATTACCAGACATTGAAGGTGGAGAGGCGAGCATTCCCGGTTAACTGCTAAGATGGCCAAATACACAACAGACGTGGTCAGACCAGTTTAGTCACATGACTAACTGGCTGTTGGAGTTTTCTGAATTTGAACTTGCCACAGAGAATTTGAACTCAGAAAGCTCTTTGCCCTTGGAGTGAGAACATTTCTCTCCTGTCTGCTCCCAACTCTTTCTCACGGAACTGAAGACCCATTAAAGACACCTGAACCCCAAGAGAGAAAAGTCTCCTACAGCGAACAAGGTTTAAGAAGAATACTGGGCCCCAATGAAAAGCAAGACTACCTACAAAAGGACTACAGTGAGCTCGAAGCACAGTAACAAGAAACTCTTCTGATATTGCCTCAAACCTCTCTACTTTATTTTTTTCTTCTGCTCTTTTCTGTCTCTATTTTTGTTCTTTGAGGGATTTACAAGTTCTTTGAGGGAGTTACATGTGCTGTGGATAAAGGGGAACCGGTGCATGTATTGTACTTAGATTTCCAGAAGGCATTTGATAAGGTGCCACATCAAAGGTTATTGCAGAAAATAAAAGTGCATGGTGTCGGGGGTAACATATTGGCATGGACAGAAGATTGGCTAGCTAACAGGAAATAGAGAGTAGGCATAAATGGGTCATTTTCTGGTTGGCAAGATGCAACGAGTGATGTGCCACCGGGATCTGTGCTGGGGCCTCAACCTTTTACAATTGATAAAAATAATTTAGATGAAGGGACCAAAGGTATGGTTGCTAAATTTGTTGATGACACAAAGATGGGTAGGAAAGTATCTTGTGAAGAGGACATAAGGAGGTTACACAGGGATACAGATAGGTTAAGTGAGTGGGCAAAGACCTGGCAAATAGAATATAATGTGGGAAAGTGGGAAATTGTCCACTTTGGCAGGAAGAATAAAAAAGTATATTATCTAAATGGTGAGAGATTACAGAGCTCTGAGATGCAGAGGGATCTGGGTGTCCTTGTGTGTGAATCGCAAAAGGTTAGTATGCAGGTTCAGCACGTAATTAGGAAGGCTAATAGAATGTTATCGTTTATTGTGAGGGGAATTGAATACAAAAGTAGGGAGGTTATGCTTCAGCTATACAGGGCACTGGTGAGACATCTGGAGTATTGTGTACAGTACTGGTCTCCTTATTTAAGGAAGGATGTAAATGCATTGGAGGCAGTACAGAGAAGGTTTACTAGACTAATACCTGGAATGGGCGGGTTGTCTTATGAGGAAAGATTGGACAGGCTAGGCTTGTATTTGCTGGAATTTAGAAGAGCAAGAGGAGAGTTGATTGAAACATATGATCCTGAGGTGTCTTATCAGGGTGGATGTGGAAAGGATGTTTCCCCTTATGGGAGAATCTAGAACTAGGGTTCACTGTTTAAAAATAAGGGGTCTCTCATTTAAGACAGAGATGAAGAGAAATTTTTTCTCTGAGGGTTGTGAGTCTTTGGAATTCTCTTCCTCAAAAGGCAGTGGAAGCAGAGTCTTTGAATATTTTTAAGGCAGAGGTAGATAGATTCTTGATAAGCAAGGGGGTGGAAGGTTATCAGGGGTAGGTGGAAATATGGAGTAATCAGTTCAGCCATGAACTTATTGAATGGTGCAGCAGACTCAAAGGGCCGAGTGGCCTACTCAGTCTCCTAATTCGTACATTTGTATTTGCATGTGCATATTGCATGCTCGCGTGGGGTGCGACATGTATCTGCAGGCGTTAACCGAATTAGGGTTTAAGTTTAAGTTTTAATAAATTTCACTTTTCTTCTTTAAACCTAAGAAGGCCCGTTTGTGCTCATTTCTTTGCCTTATAATTGGAACACGGTGAACCAGGATTCACCAAGGGCGAGCTCAAAACAGTGTGTTTAAAATTAAAATCCTGTTACAATAAGACCAGGTGAAGGCTGAAAGAGACCCCAGACACCTTTCTCACCTGGTCGTAACACTACCCCAGGGAGCAGTGGAGGCTGGGACGTTGAATATATTCAAGTCAGAGTTAGACAGATTTTTGATCTACAAGGGAGTCAAGGGTTTTAGGGGGCAGGCAGGAAAAGTGGAGTCGAGGCCACGATCAGATCAACCATGATCTTAGTGAAGGGCAGTGCAGGCTTGATGGGCCGAATGGCCTACTCCTGCTCCTATTTCTTGTGCTCTTATGTACAATCAACAAACTAAAGGAAGCGACAAATTCTAACATACTATGAAGGAAAAAAAGACACCGAATTTCTGTAGAGCCTGGCATTACATTAAGATTGTATAATACTTTGTATTCATTAATTTACCAAAACCCATGAGCGTTTCTGAGGATATCAAATAGATCACAAGAATTATTTTATTGTGGTGGTGCTGCACATAGCTCAAAAATGCATGGTACATAGACCTGTTAGTCATAGGTTTCTATTCCAAACAACATTCGCAACAATTTCCAACTTCAGTTGTGCCATTGGAGGGAAGTCCCTGTTAAGAGCCTCTCCACAGCAGGTAAAACAGGCAGGTAAACTACAGAAAGGAATGCCTCTGGAAAAAACATAAAAAGAATGCTAACCATGCCAGATATTCTGGAAAAAAAATGTTCCCCAAGTAACATGCATGCTATCAGAAAACTCTTTAAAACAAATTGTTGTGCACTTGCATTGCAGCATCAGAAGACATTGAGTACACAACACAGATACAAACCATTTCACTGAGCCATACATACACATCAGCAACTTGCCAATACAAGGGGTCCTTACAAATCAAGCGAAAGGAGGAGAGGAGTTAGATTCACACAATTAAGTAAAGCAACATGAAAACAATTATAACGGAGGCGATACACTGCTATCCTAGCACAATCCAGGTATTTCATTGATGTTCTTCAAATCAGTTATTTGACATAGGTATTAAAACTTACATTCAAATTATACCTTTAGGCATATATGTTCTGAAAAAAAAATATCAGAATTTGGTGTGATATACACTTATTTTAAAAGTGGTAATATCTAGGAGGGGGTAGAACCCAGAAAAAGCAATGAATTTGCATTTACAGTGCACTTTTCACAGGAGGTCCCAAAGTGCTTTACAGCCAATGAAGTACTTTTGAAGTGTAGTTACCGTTACAATGTAGGAAATGCATCAGCCAATTTTGCAAGGTCCCACAAACAGTAATATGATAATGATTAGATAATCTGTTATAGTGGTGTTAGTTGAGGGATAAATATTAGCAAGAGAACACCCCTGCTCTTTGAAATAGTGTTGTGGGATCTTTGACATCCACCAGAGTATGAAGGTAGATGAGGCCTCAGTTTAATTTCGCTTTCGAAAGATGGCACCATCAATAGTGCAGTACCAAGGGAGTGCTGCACTGGAGTAGCAGCCTAGATTTTTCTTTAGGGAGGCTTAAACTCACAACCTTCTGACTCAGAGGCAAGAATGTTATCTACTGATCCACAGTGGACACTAATGGGTGGGTCGGTAACCAGAAGACAGAGATACAAGATAATTGGCAAAAGAATCAGATGGGAGATAAGAATTTTTTTATACAAGATTGAGTAGACTAAGCCTATATTTCCTAGAATTTAAAATGACAAATGATCTCATTGAAACATATACTATTCTTAAAGGACTTGACAGGGTAGATGCTAGGAGGATGTTTCCCTTGGCTGGGGAGTCAAGAACTAGGGGGTCACAGCCTCAGAATAAGCGGATGGCCATTTAGAACTGAGATGAGAAGGAATTTCTTCACTCAAAGGGTTCTGAATCTTTGAAATTCTCTACCTTAGAGAGCTGTGAATACTCAGTTGTTGAATATATTCAAGGCAGAGATTGATAGATTTAGGGAAGGGAATCAAGGGATACAGGAATAGTGCAGGAAGGTGTTGATGTGGAAGATTAGCCATGATGTTACTGAATGGCAGAACAGGCTTAAAGTGCTCAATGGTCTACTCCTGCTCCAATTCCTTATGTTCTTATAGAAACCAAGTGGTTATAATCTGGAAAGCACCACCTGAAAGCATGGTGAAAACAGATCAACAGTAACTTTCAAAAGGAAATTGGATATATACTCAAAAGGAAAAATGTGTAGGGCTATGGGATAAAAACAGGTTAGTGGGGCTAATTGGATAGCTCTTTCAAAAAAACAGCACAGGCATAATGGGCCCAATGGCCTCCTCCTGTGCTGTAAGTATCTGTTAAAATATGGTCAGAAAAGCTCTTCAGGTCAAAATGCTCTACTTCCATACGAGTTTCCACCCAGCCTTACCACGCTGGCACACTTGTACCAAAAATGATTCAAGTATTGGCAGAAAGCAATCAGGTCACGGCATTGCAAATACCATTTGATATTGTACAGACTTCAGCAACTGTATAGAAACTACCACCATCTGTATAAATGCATGTCGAAATCAGAATGGGGTAGAAAGCAAAAAGAAAATCCACACTTGCAAAGTTATCCAAATTTTATGTCAGTTGTGGCTCAATTGGTAGCACTCTTCACTCTGAGTCACAAGTTTCTGGGTTCAAGTCCCCCCCAACCCCAGGACTTGATCATAAAGATCAAGGCTGACATTCCAGTGCGGTACTGCAGGAGTGCTGCACTACGGAGATGCTGACTTTTGGATGAGACATTAAACCAAGGCCATTGCCTGCCCTCTCAGCTGGAGATTAAAAGATCCCATGGCATTATTCAAAGAGCAGCATGGGAGTTGTCCTGGCCAAAATTCATCCCTCAATCAACATCACAAAAACTGATTGTCTAATCATTTTCACATTGTTGTCTGTGGGAGCTTGATGTCAGCAAATTGGCCGTCATGTTTCCTACAACAGTGACTACACTTCAGAAGTACTTCATTGGCTGTAAGGCGCTTTGAGATGTCTGGTAGTCATGAAAAGCGCGATGTAAATGCAAATAGAATCATAGAATGATAACAACACAGAGGCATTTGGCATGTCGTGTCCATGCCAGCTCTCTGGAAGAGCAACTCACCTAGTCCCACTGCCGTGCCTTTTCCCCATAGCCCTGCAAATTTTTTCTCTTCAGATAAGTATATCATTCTCTTTCGAAGGCCTCCACCACACTCTCAGGCAGTGCATTCCAGATCCTAACCACTCTCTGCGTAAAAAAGTTTTCCCCATGTCACCATTGCTTCTTTTGCTAATCACCTTAAATCAATGTCCTCTGGTTCTCGATCCTTCCACCAATGGGAACAGTTTCTCCCTATTGCTCTGTCCAGATCCCTCATGATTTTAAATAACTCAATCAAATCTCCTCTTGATCATTTCTTCTCTAAGGAAAACAGACCCAGCTTCTCCAATTTATCCATGTAACTGAAGCTCCTGATCCCTGGAACCATTTTTGTGAATCTTTTCTGTACACTCTCTAACGCCTTCACATCCGTCCTAAAGTGTAGTGCCCAGAACTGGAAAGTTGAGGCTGAACAAGTATTTTACACAGGTTCATCATAACTTCTTCGATTTTGTACGCTATGCCCCTATTTATAAAGCCCAGCATCCCCTATGCTTTATTAATTGCTTTCTCAGCCTACCCTGCCACCTTCAATGATTTATGCAGATATACCCCCAGGTCCCTCTGCTCCTACACCCCCTTTAGATTTGTATCCTTTATTTTGTATTGCCTTTCCTCGTTCTTCTGAGCAAAATGAATCACTTCACACTTTTCTGCATTAAATTTGATTTGCCACTTGTCCACCCATTCCACCAGCCTATGTCCTATTGAAGTTTATCACAAGGCGGCACCGTGGCGCAGTGGTTGGCACCACAGCCGCACAGCTCCAGTGACCCGGGTTCGGTTCTGGGTACTGCCTGTGCGGAGTTTGCAAGCTCGCCCTGTGACTGCGTGGGTTTCCTCCTGGTGCTCCGGTTTCCTCCCACATGCCAAAGACTTGCAGGTTAATAGGTAAATTGGCCATTGTAAATTGCCCCTAGTGTAGGTAGGTGGTATGAGAATTGAGGGTAGGTGGGGATGTGAGAGGGAAATGGGATTAATGTAGGATTAGTATAAATGGGTGATTGATGGTCGGCATGGACTTGTTGGGCCGAAGGGCCTGTTGCAGTGCTGTATCTCTCTATGACTCTACAATCCTCCTCACAGTTAATAATAATTAAAATTTTGTGCCATCTGCAAATTTTTAAATTGTGCCCTGTACACCCAAGTCTAGGTCATTATTTTATATCAAGAAAAGCAGTAGTCCTAGTACCGGCTCCTGGGGAATCCTCCAGCTTGTAAAGCAACCATTCACCCCTACTTTCTGTTTCCTGTTACTCAACCAATTTCGTATCTTTGCTGCCACTGTCCCTGTTATTCCAGTAGCTCCAACTCTACTGACAAGCACTTTATCAAATGTTTTTTGGAAGTCCATGTACACCACATCAACCTCATCAAAAAACTCTTTTGTTATACATGAGTTTCCTTTAACAAATCCATGCTGGCTTTCCTTAATTAATCTACATTTGTCCCCATCTGGAATACCAGACTGAATTTTGGGGCCTCCCAAAGACAGGAATGGAGGTGGGGGGCCAAGAACACTGCACTGGGTGGTGTGTCAATTTCAAGGTGCCGTTCCTGGTGCCAGCAATAATCAGCAGCATGGGGTGGGGTGGAGACGGTGAGACAGGAATCCCGCTCTTACTCCAATTCAGGCCAATTAAGATAGTTTAAAAGCTCATTAAGAGCTTTTAAGGGGTTGCAGGTCAGATTTTTGAAGTGCTGACAAGTCACCTGTACCTTCAGAAACTGAGCAGCAGAAGACAGACGGGTACAGAGCAGGGAGCCAGTCATGGCTGCCCCAGGGCATCACCCTGGCCCCATAAGAGGGTCAGCGGGGCAAAGTGGGGCTGGGCAGTTGGTAAGGGGTGCCGTTGGCACTGTACAGGTGGCAGGGAGAGTGGGGCACTGAACACCCAGGCCTTGAATGGGGTCCACAGCCCCCTGGCATTGTGGGGGCAAAAGAGCAGAAGACAAGGCTGCCAAGGACAATTGGGAGGCCACCTGCCCAGAAGGCTCCAGCTGATGATGGGGGCACGACTGTCAAATTCTGGGCCCAATGGCAATGAGAGGTAACACCATTCACAGAAAGGGCAGAACCCCAGGCATCAGGAAGGCATGGGAGAGGAAAGAAGGGTAGGAAGGCAACGGAAGTCAAACCCTCAATACAGGATCGACTGTCAAAGATGGAGCTATGTAGAGATGACTGAGAACCAGTGCTACAGGAGACGGTGACTCTTAAGACAGATGATCACAGACTTCTGTGCCCTTATCACCAAAGACCTCACAGCACTGGTCACCAATACCTTGCCAGTGACCAAAGTCATGATAATCTTGAACTTCTTCACTTCTGGCTCCTTCCAATGATCAGCTGTAGACCTTAGTGGCATTTCACAAGTGGCAGCACACCACTACACCTTGCTGGTCACTGATGCCTTTTTTGCCAGAGCTGGATAATATGTTCACTTCACGACAGAAATGGCTTCACAGGGACAGAGGGCATTGGCAGTGAAACCTATTGCTGGATTCCCCCAAGTGCAGGTCATCATCGACTGCACCCACGTGGCCATCAAGGCACCCAGTGACAGGCCAGTGAGATCCATCAACAGGAAGGGTTTTCATTCTCTCAACATCCAACTGGTCTCTGAACACAAGTGCTTCCTCCATGTGTGCACTTGCTTTCCTGGCAGCTGCCATGACTCCTTCGTCCTCCGCCAGTACAGGTTGCCTCAGGTCTTCACAATCCCCAACGTGTGTGGATGGATCCTAGGAGACAAGGGAAATCCCTAGAAGAGATGACTACTGATCCATCTGCAGGAGCCCCAGAAAGAGGCACAGAGGGCTTACAATCAATGCCATCTGCTCAGCAGGACAACCACTGAGCAGGTCATCGGGTTTCTGAAGATGAGATTCTGCTGTCAAGTGGTGCCCTCCAAAATCCTCCTGAATGGGTCTCGGTCATTGTGGTGGTCTGCTGCACTCTCCATAACATGGCCCTCTAGAGAGGTGTGGACCTTGAGGATAATGAGGCCCTGGAAAGAGACAGCTCATCATGGGAGGAGCAACAGTAAAAGGTGAGAGTAGGAGTAAGAGGAAGTGGAGGGAGATGAACTGAGAGGGGCCCCTGTTGCACGACAAGGTGGCCTCCTCCTACCACTCTCCAGGAAGAGGTGCTTACCTCATCTCCCTCACGGCCTCCAGCATTAGGTACAGGTTGGCATCAATGAAGCGAGGGGCTGCCCTGCCCCAGGTACCAAGCCTCCGGTTCCCCTGTGACCTCTCGCTTCCTTCTGGTGAAGTGAAAGGCTTTGGCAGAAAATGCAGATCTCTCCTTCAGGACAGCCAGCAGCCTCAGTAATGGCTGCCGTGGGGTGTCCCACACTTCATCTGACCCAATTCCTTTTCCACCCCCGCTGGTCTAAGTGGACAGAATACAACCCCATATCAATTAAGGGTTCACCTCTGTGAAAATCTAAACTTAATCAGTTTCCCCCAGGAGGCAGATTTCTAACCCAAAAACTGACCTGGTTCCTATTTCACACATTTGTACAAAAATTCAGCCCACTGTTAGTTTTGGACACAGAATGTCAGCAAAGATATACTGGTCTTGGAGCAGGTACAGCGCAGATTCAGAAAGGATCATACCAAAGCTTAAAGGGTTTAATTACAAGTACAGCTTGCATAAAGTTGACTTCGATTCCCTTGAGCTTGGAAGGTTGAGGGGCGACCTAATCAAGGTCTTTAAAATGATAAAAGGATTCAGTAAGGTAGATACAGAGAAACTATTGCCTCTAGTAAGGGAACCCAGAACAAGATGGCATAACCATAAAACTGGACCTAGGCCATTTAAGAATGAAATCAGGAAGCACTTTTTCTAATCAAAAGGTAGTGGAAATCTAGAACTTGTGGATGCTGGGACAACTGAAATTTTGAAGAATCAGATTGATGGCTTTTTGTTGCCTCAGGACATCAAGGGAAGTGGAACAAATGGATTTGAGGTGCAGATCATCCATGATCTAACTGAATGGTGGAGCAGATTCGAGGGGCTGAATGGCCTGCTCCTGTGCCCAATGAATGCAACATACATAAAATTTCATTCTGAATGCTTCTGGCAGCAGAACTCTAAAAGCCTTTCAGCAGAAAATGCAATCTCTTTTCATAAAGCAAGAAACAATTCTTCAAATTCATATCTATAAATGCAAGTTGCTGTTTTCTGCAGATGATGTAATCATTTAACTGAACTTTTTTTTTACTACAGGAGAAAACATTCGGACTTTCTTAATAAACAAATTTCATTCGAAGCAACTGGTGACAGAACTGAGAATCATTTTAAATTTTCCAGCAAGTTTCATTTTTGTATTTATCAGCAATGAACAAATGACTAGTCATAAAAATGTTACAAAGGATTGAATTTGCACCAGTTTTTCGGAGCAAGTGTGAATTCTTCTTGACCTTTGATCATTTTAATACAATTAACCTTGCATCAGAATTTCTGGTAAGAAGTTAGCATTAAGAAACTGGAAGAACAACAAGCAGCAAGAGTTTTATAGCTGTAAACTATGGATTAAAATGTTACTTGTTGTAAAATGCAATAAGATCTAGAAGAAAATACAAAAACTAAACAGACTGGATCGGCATAATGCCCAATGGTTCATCCTATAACATTTGTTTTAAGTCTCACTACATGGTGGTAGTCTTCATTATGAGATACCACCTCTGCAGTGTCCTAGATCTCTATTTCAGCTACCAGAATGCTGCATCCTCAATTCAATGAAATCAATAAGCTGTTGGGGTGATGGAACCCAATCTGAATTATAGCAGCATTATTATTGGTTATCTGTTGATCATTATGCATGATTTTTTAAAAAATTCTCTTATGGGATGTGGGCATCGCTGGCAAGGCCAGCATTTGTTGCCCAACCCTAACTGCCGTTGAGAAGGTGGTGGTGAACTGCCTTCTTGAACTGCTGCATTCTATCTGGTGCAGATACGCTCACAGTGCTGTTAGGGAGGACGTTCCAGGATTTTGATCCAGCAAAAGTGAAGGAGTGATATATTTCCAAGTCAGGATGGTGTGCGACTTGGAGGGGTCCTTGCAGCTGGTGCTATTCCCATGCGGCTGCTGCCCTTGGCATTCTAGGTGGTAGAGGTCGCAGGTTTAGAAGGTGCTGTCGAAGGAGGTTTGGTGAGTTGCTGCAGTGCATCTTGTATATGAGACACACTGCTGCCTATGTGAGTTGGTGGCGGAGGGAGTGAATGTTTAAGGTGGCGGGTTGATAGGTAAATTGGCCATTGTAAAAAAAAAAATTGCCCCTAGTGTAGGTAGGTGGTAGGAGAATTGAGGGAAGGTGGGGATGAGGAGGGAAAATGGGATTAATGTAGGATTAGTATAAATGGGTGGTTGATGGTCGGCGCGGACTCGTTGGACCGAAGGGCCTATTTCGGTGCTGTATCTCTCTATGTCTCTATGGATGGGGTGCCAATCAAGCAGGCTGCTTTGTCCTGGATGATGTTGAGCTTCCCAAGTGCTGTTGGAGCCGCACTCATTCAGGCAACTCAAACTCCTGACATGTGCCTTGTAGATGGCACTCAGGCACTGGGGAGTCAGGAGGTGAGTTACTCGCCTCAGAATTCCCAGTCTCTGACCTGCTGTTGTAGCCACAATATTTATTTGGCTGCTCCAGTTCAGTTTCTGGTCAATGGTAACCCCCAGGATGTGGATAGTGTCGGATTCAGCAATGGGAATGCCGGTGAATCACAGAAAGTTTAAGGCACAGAAAGAGGCCCTTGGCCCATCATGTCTGTGGTCATCATGTCAAGGGCAGATGGTCAGATTCTCTCTCATTGGAGATAGTCACTGCCTGGCAATTGTGTGGTACGAACGTTACTTGCCACCTGTCAAACCAAGCCTGAACGTTGTCCAGGCCTTACTGCATTCGTATATGGACTGCTTCAGTATCTGAGGAGTTGCGAATGGTATGAACATTGTACAATCATCAGCGAACATCCTCACTTCTCACCTTATGATGGAGGGAAGGTCATTGATGAAACAACTGAAGGTGCTGGGCCTAGGTCACTACCCTGAAGAAGTCCTGCAGTGATGTCCTGGGGCTGAGATGATTGGCCTCCAACAACCACAACCATCTTCCTTTGCGCTAGATATGACTCCAAACAGTGGAGAGTTTTCCTCTTTGATTCCCATTGACTTCAATTTGATAAGGGCTCCTTGATGCCACACTCAGTCAAATGCTGCCTTGATATCCAGGGCTATCAATCTCATCTCACCAGTTCAGCTCTTTTGTCCATGTTTGCACCAAGGCTGTAATGAGGTCAGGAACAGAGTTGCCCTGGCGGAATTTCTGCTGGAAGGTACATTTGCGGACAGAATTGAGATCAGTTACAATGCTCCCCCAGTTCAACAGCCTGCCAACACTCAAAGTCTCGACCCACACATGAAGTACATTTGGGTACAGTACTGGGAGACTGCCAGAGCCAGCAGAACTATACCTGAGTTTGAGTCACCTACTTTAGGTGAAGGTGGAGAAACACAAACAAAATTTAAAAGCATGATTATAGCATCTTATAATGGAGTATTCATTTTGATTCTAGATGGAAAGAAAAATTGCAATGTATTTTCAGCCCTCTTAAAACAGTACTCATTATTTTCTCCATAAATGCACAAGTACATCCCTAACCCAGACAATTCCACCTCTCCTCCGATCAGCCTCTAAATCAGATAAAAGAAATAGTGAGCCCATCAGCTATCACTACCATGCAATGCACTTTCAAGGCTGTAGGGGGCCAGGATCACACAGACAGGGTCCCACATTTGCTACTCGAGCTTGTTTACTTTTCCTGATTAAATACAAACTGCAAATTCCCAGCTTTACTGTTGTTAAAGTAGTTAAGGTAGCAGCCAAGTATATGACTTTAAATAGCCATAAAAGTGTAATCTGTCAAAGCTTCCCCTATTCTGTTGTGGAAGCTCAGCAGAACCCCCTGTTTATGTCTGTATATGAAGTTTACACCAAAGTTCAGGCTGGCAGTGGGAGACGCACAGAGGTAATTGATCTTCTATGAATCTATGGAGCAGAGCAAATGGAAGATCATACCACCTGCTGGCATAGACAGTTTGCATACTATTACACAAATCCTTTTAACATGGTCACCATCTGCCATATCTAAGAAAACCCTGTTTATATGCAGTGGTGTGTGGAAAAAAAGTAGATTCCTACCATTCGCATGTGTAAGAAACAGATGCATCATGAACAGGTACGGGACTAGTTGCAGGACTAACACTGATAGAGATGATACCATAATCTATGAAAGCTAAATTCAAGAGATTTAATTGCCCTGAGATGTGTTACAACTTTTAGATTAAGTGATATAGAATACATTACTATGTTATACAGAAACAGCAATTTCTTACCTTAAGTCAGTTAAAAAGATAGTCAGTGTTTCCGTTGACAGTCAGCATCCACAAAAGATAGGAACAGCACACCTTTTATGTATAACAGTAGGTGATGGCTCTAAAAACAGTTTGACAGCATTTATGCAAAAAAAAATTACCTATAGTCCTTTGTTCCAAAGGGTCTTAGATGCCATCTCGGGCATATGGTAAGGATAATTTTTGGGGGCGGGAGGGGGGAGGGATACAATTAGATGTCTGTAAATTGTGATGCAAGTAATTATCAGATAAAAGGATACGATCTTACTAGGGATTTGAACTCGTTTAAAAAACCTTCACTTCATCAGAAGTTTTCATTTAAGGCTATTTTACCTCAAATGCAGTAGATTTTTCAGCTGGCAGAAGAATCAAGTGTTAACAACCCATAAGCAAGTCCACCATGTACTGAAGCTTTTTCTCCCCTTCCCATCCTAACAATTCATGACATTTGGCCTAACAGGTATATTTCTTCCATATAGCATTTAGCATACTTAATCTCCAAAAAAGGGAAGTGAAACAATAAATTTATGATATAAGGTTTCTCATCAAAGGGTGGGGCAGTAAAAGTTGAGATCTCCACAACTGCCAATGTCAACCCATGGCATATCATCTGAAAAGAACGGACAGGTTAGGCTCCCTGCCAACATGCGCTCTTCTATACTCTCCAACTGAGTACCAGGAAATCTCTTGATACCGAAATTTGCCTCCGAAGACCAAAGAAAGATTCAAAGCCTGGCTCCCAGCATGAGTATCTACATATTACCACTAGAGGGAAGTAGTGTTTCTTAAAGGATTTGTCATAGACAAATTAATCATTTGTTCCTCAGATTTAACCAATAAAGGCAAGATAAGATCTATATAGATTTATTATAATTTAAAATGTATTTTCCCCTAATATTTTGAAGCAGTTGCAATACTGTGCATCGATGAAGTGGTGTTTGTTTACTGGCAATAAAAGAGTACATTCCCTTTCCATAGAAACTGGTTAAATCAAAAGCAGTTCAATACCCACTAGCAGAGGAACGATTTGGTTATAGTATTCCAAAAATGCCCAGGAACACAAGGAGAAAGTGATCAATGGTCATTTCCAAATTGTTTTATTCATTCTCAGCAGGTGCTAGCATTATAAAGAATTGTTGAGCACAATAAAAATGTTACTTTTGATCCAATTTATCATTATGACACAATTGGCATGAAGTCCACAATGTGCTATTTTAGCAGAGGCTTCAAAATATTGATAATGGATAATTGTCTTCATTAGAATAGCAAACAGGGGAATCAAAACACTCACCATTCATATTTCTTGATAATTTTCATTATTTAGCTTTACCTTCAAGCATCCCAGACAGCCTAAAAGCCCACAAAACACCTTTAAACTTGATATCCCTTAAATTTACAATGCAGTCTTAGGATCAGTCCACTGTAATTTGATGGGCCAAAACGCCCCTCTATTTTAACAAAGGCATTAACTAGATTAAAATAAATGGGTTAGAGCTTCGATTAAAATAGCAAATAATTTTCATATAAGTATGCTAATGTGACTGTTACTAAAATCCCAGCACGACTTCAATGCAAAATGCTACCCAAAATTATACGTAATTTGTTTCAAAGTAGTAGGAAATATTTCTGATCAAAATAATTTGTTAATTCTGAAAGATAGGCAATTATGATGTTTCTACAGAACTCCAAAAGGCTGGTGCTTATTTTTGGTAATGTGATGTATATTTAGAGATGATAAAATGGTGTAAATTACTGATGTTGTAAACAGTCTAGAAAGATCAAGAGAGTAGTGAAGTCCTTGCTCACAAGTAAACAATGTTGTAAATAACTCGCGGTTGCTAGCATGCAGTGCTGGTAACAATAATGCCTACTGCAATCAAAACACACAAACAGAATTTAACAGATGTTTGTGCAATATGATCACTGACCACCTCCAGGCGCGTATCCATTGTCTCTCGAGATAAGGAGGCCCAAAAGAAAGAAAGAAAGAAAGAAGAACAACGTGACCAAATTCCATTGGATGCTTGTGGCAATTTAATGCCCATGCCTTTGGCAGAAGCGCCTTTCAATTTCAACACAAGTTCAAATGCAGAATTAAAAAGATAAACACAAAATGCTGGAAATACTCAGCAGGCCAGGCAGCCTCTGTGGAGAGAGAACCAGTTAATATTTCAGGTTGATGACGAACCTGCCTGACTTGCTGAGTATTTTCAGCATTTTATGTTTTTATTCGATTTCCAGCATCTGCAGTATTTTCAATTAGATATATTGGGATTGATTTTAACTTGGCCTTCCTGCTGGAAATGGGATTTCAAAATGCTTAGGAAGTTAACGAGAAGGCCATTCAGCTCCTAAAACTCGTTCCTCCATTCAATTAGATCATGGCTCAGCTGTACCTCAACTCCATATCCTGAGATACACTCACTGAACAAAACCTATCTCGGTCTTGAAAGCTCCAATGGTTCTAGCATTCACAGCCATTTAGAGGAGAAAATTCCAAATTTTTACCATCCATACTCAATTTGACCTCAGAAAATGCTTTGATGTAGCAACAAAGGCTAATTACTGTATTTCTACCTCAGAACCTCATGCTTCCTCTGAATTCACTGCCCTCCTTTAACCTCTCTCTCCATATAACCTCTGATCCCCATAATCCACCCCTTTAAATTTGCCATTTCATATGGCCTCTCTACTCCTATGGTCTCAATCAGGCAAAGCTTTCTCCAACACTCTGTTGATTCCTTCACCACCCACATCCTTCTACACCCCTCCAACCCCACTCCCTTTTACATTTGCCCAAACGGTCTCACTCAAGTCACTTACAAATATGCTTTGCCCTCCATTTGTCATGCTATTTCTGCACCCATCTATTTGCTCGACCAATCCCTCACCTCTAATGTTGATGCTCGTGTCGCCAGCAAACTCTTCCCCATCTCCCAACCTGGTGGTTCCACCAGTATGGCCCCCCATTTTTGCTCCCTCAAGCCCATGGGCTACAAACCTGAGTAAATCTAGAGCACAATTAGTTTAGCTATCCAAACCTCTCGGGACCACATCAAGCGCCTTTGGCATTTCCCATCTGTGTCAAAACTGTACACTCTCCAGGATCATGCTGGACAGCAAAAATAACACTCAGCTTCTTTATTCTATGATCAACCATATTCTTAAACCTTCTTCCTCCCCCGACCTGTCACCTCCAACAAATGCAAGTTCATGTCGGAATTCTTTTTCATTAAGATTGAGACAACCCATTCAGATGCCTCTGCTGATTCCCCACCCCGCCTTTTCCACCGAGACATTCCTCCGTCCGAGTCCAAGTCTTTGCTATGTACTCTCATCCTTTCTCCAAGATCAACTTGGATTCTACTCTCTTGATCCCATTCATAGGAACTGGAGTAGCTCATGCAAATTCTTTGGCATCCTTGGTAACAAAAAAAAATCCATCCATCAGTCTTGAAAATTTCAATTGACCTACAATCCACAGCCTTTTTAGAGGAGCGAGTTGCAAATTTCCACTACCCTTTGTGAGAAAAAGTGCTTTGAGCTCACTCATAAATGGCCTCCTATAATTTTAAAATTGCACCCTCTAGTTCTGCATTCTCCCACCAGAGGAAACAGTTCTTCTGTATCTATCCAATCAAATCCCTTACTCATTTTAAAGATGTCAAGTAGATCACAAGTCAACTGCCTAAACGTACGAGAATACAGGCCAAGTTTATGTAACTGAGCCTCATAATTTAACCCTTTAAGCCCCTGATAATTCTGGCGAATTTGCACTGTACCCACTTCAAGGCCAATCTTTTCCAAGACTCAATGCCGAAAACTGAACTCAGTACTCCAGATAGGGACTAACCAAGGTTCTGTATAAATAAAGCATCATTTTCCTCAAATCAGAATTCCAATCCCCTTGATATAAAAGCTAACATTTTGGATCTGAGAAAGCCAAATCTGAACATTTTATTAATGGTGATAACTAGGTACTGTGAGAAGCAAAGGTATTTGGGTGTCCAGGTACACAAATCTCTAAAAGCTAGTACACAGGTACAAAAGGTTAATAGAATGTTGGCCTTTATTGCAAGGTTTACTCTGGGTATGCAGGGCACAATTTCAAAGTGAAACAAAACTGGGAAGTATTGTGAATTGTGAGGAGGACAGAAAAAATCTTCAAGAGGACACAGACAAGCTGGTGGAATGGGTGGACACATGGCAAATGAAATTAAATGCAGAGGAGTGTGGTGCATTTTGGGAGGAGGAATGAGGAGAGGCAATATAAAGTAAAGGATACAATTCTAAAAGGGGTGCAGGGGCAGAGGGACCGGGGGGGGGGGGGGGGGGGTAATTATGTGCACAAATTGTTCAAGGTGGCAAGGCGGGTTGAGAAAATGGTTAACAAGGCTTATGGGATCCGAGGCTTTACAAATAGAGGCATAGAGTACAAAAGCAAGGAAGTCTTTATAAAACTTTATAAAAGTCTTTGTAAACCTTTATAAAACACTGCTTCGAGCTCAACTGGAGTATTATGTTCAATTCTGGGCACTACATTTTAAGAAGGATGTGAAGGCATTAGAGAGGCTGCAGAAAATATTTGTAAGAATGTTCCAGGCATGAGGGACTTCAATGACGAGGATAGATTACAGAATCTAGGGCAGTTCTCCTTGGAGGAGAGAAGATTAAGAGGAGATTTGATAGAGATGTTCAGAATCATAATGGGTCTGGACAGAGCAGATAAGGAGAAAGTGTTCCCATTGGCAGAAGGGTTGAGAACCAGAGGACACCTATTTAAGGAGGTTGGCAAAAGAACCAGAAGCAACATAAAGAAAAACGCTTTTATATGCAACAAATGGTTAGGATCTGAAACGCACTACAAGTAGAGGCAGATTCAATTGCGGCTTTCAAAAAAGAATTGGATACTTATCTGAACAGTAAAGGTTTGCAAGGCTCTGGGGAAAAGGCAGGAGAGTTGGACTGGCTGATTTGTTCTCACAGAAAGCCGGTATGAAAACGATGGGCCAAACGGCATCCTGTGCTGTAACTATTCTGATTCTAGGATATTCTTGTTCTTATTGAAAAATGGATACCAAGCAGAACGAAGGAGGAAAGATTGGAGTGGGAAGGGAAAGAAGGAAGAAAACAATGTTGGTGAACGATCAGATATGGGGAGGAAACTGTCGATTAATACACCAAGGTTCCACATGTCTGAGTTGAGTCAGAAAACGAGTTGGAATCAAAATCAGAGGTGTCTGATGGATGTTTGTGGGAGTCAAAAACAAAGCTTTTGATTTTACCAACATTAAGCTGTTGGACATTTTGGCTCATATTAGCATGAAGGAGCTGAATTATCAGTAGCTGAAGTCATTAACCTTGAGAACTTCGGCATCACGTAATTTCAAACCCATTAAGCTAATTTTATATGGTTTTTGGGCTGCATTAGTGCCACTAACTCCCAATACACAACACTCACGAAGATGGTGACAATCAGAATTCTCACATTTGTTGAGGCCAGCCCCAGAAGACCAACTAAAAATAACAGCCTTCCCAGTAGACTGCCTTAGTAAATCTGGCAAATTTACTTCGGGTTGCCACAAGCTGTGCATAATCCACAAGTTTGGAAGTTGGCAGCATCAGCACTATACAAAACCAATTTAAATGCAGTATTTAATGTCTTACTTCTCACTGTTAGATTCAGTAACTCCTTTAAGCCAATGCCCACTGATAATGCTATTGTAGTCATTGTTTAAGACAAAAGAACACATTTCTGAATTAAAAAGCAAAGCGTTTTCTCTGTGTTTAAAGAAATGGGGCTGGATTTTCCCTCTGGGAGCAGGATACAGAAGACGGGATTGTTTCCGGATCCCAAACCCACCCTTGGGGGAAGCAGTTACTCTTTGGAATTTTCACGGAGGCGCCCCCTTAATTGGCATGAAGACAGGTTCCCGGTCCAATTAAGGATGGTGGGCAGGCTCTCAAAGCTGGAGGGCCAATCAGAGGCCTTCCAGCTTGAGAGGAGCAGCAGGCAATGATGGCAGGTAAGTAACAACATGGAGGTGCCCTCTCACCAAGGTTTTTAAAACTTTAATTAAAAAATGGTTCTTGCAGCCAGACCATCACTATGGTTGTGGGGAGAAGCCCCTCTATAGGGCAGTCTGTGATTGCACCCAGGCAAGCAGGGGGCAGGGAGTGCCTCTAGGACTGTTTGGAGTACTGGCCCCCCCTACCTGTCTGCCAACGGGCGCCCGGCACCCATCGATACGGGAAACCGGAGGCCAACTGGAAAGTTCCAGGCAACCTTCATTAATTGCACTCAACAAGGCTCTTAATAGGCCTACCTGGCTACGTGCCACGTGGAGGCCTATTAATAACCCTGCTAGCCCCGATCCCGCCTCTGCTAAAATGACCGGTTCCAGGAAAGGCATCGGGAAATCGGCACACTGGCATTCAGACGCCATCCGTCTTCGTTCCCACCCCCAGCAGGGCCTGAAACTTCGACCAATGGTCTGATTAATTGTGACTTTTAAAAAGATGTTGGATGGTGAGACTCCCTCTTTAATTACTAGAAAAAAAATTTTAAGAATTCAGTGGAAGTGCTGAAAGTATCATTTTATAAAAGCTGCTTTACTAACCAATTTTAAATTTTTGTTTCAATAATTTTAAAATTACAACTGATTTTACAATTGAATTGTAGCTGGCAACTTTTCTTCTACAGAAGAGAACTGCTATAGCAGCAGATTGCTATCAGCAAATAATCAGTAGTTCATTAGGGAAGAAAGTTACATGTAGCAAAAGCAGTTCTTTCCTTACAGGGTATGTAAAACAATGCCAAATACTTCAAGTGCAAACAGCACACCCACCAAGATCAAAAAGGAGACAACTTCTGAAGTCAGCCAATTTTTAAGCTGAATAGGACAATAGTTTAAAATCACACATTATGACCTTTAATGCCTGCAATAAACTGCACCCAAGATCTATTCACTGATATCTTGCAATATTTTTCCCAATTTTAAGAAGCGACAAATGATTAGTAACAAAGAATAACAGAATTCTGTAATTTCTCTCAAGAAATTACTGCTCAAAATTATGTTAGCAATATACCTTGGACAATAGCTATAAATGGGAAATAAAGCTAATGCTCAAGGTGTTTTTAAAATACGAACATATGGATTAGGAGCAGGAGTAAACCATTCGGCCTCTCCGAGCCTGTTCCACCATTTAATAAGACTATGGCTGATCTGATAGTGGTCCCAACTCCACTTTCCCGCCTACCCCCTTTGACTCCCTTGTTCGTCAAGAATTTATCTATCTCGGCCTTAAAAATATTCAATGACCCTGCCTCCACCACTCTCTGGGAAATACAGTTCAACAGACTCGCAACCCTCATAGAAAAAAATTCTCCTCAATTCAGTCTTAAATGTGCAACCCCTTATTTAACAGGGTTAGCAACGGAGTTAACATTGCACTGTGTACATAAAAAGTCAAACTGGCCCTCTCCATCAATGAGTTTTCAGCCCCTATGCTGTCAGTTAAGATCAAGAATCTTTTCATCTTAATTTGTATTTGAAACGAGGGAATGCTACTGCATTGGTAAAGAGCATTTGTCTTTTCTTCAGTCCGCAACAGAGACAAACACTTTGAGATAATGTGCTGCGTGGGTTGGATACAGCATAAAGTGCTATTCCAGCAATGTGGTTAAAGGTCTAACCATCATCAGTTCACTCAATGTCCTCTTGGTCTGTGTGACACTATTTCAAATTAGGGTATATGAACTGATAGCCCAGGTACTTGGAATTGAATAACAGCCCAAAGCTATTTTAATAACAGCACTGTGAAGACTTTTATTGTATCTGATGCAACCCAGGACCAGCAGTTAGTGAGCCAGCATGTTCAGTGAAGCCATTGTAAAAAGGGCATGGTTTACTCTCTCAGCTTCTGTAACAACCTAAGACCCAGGCTGGAACTGGCAAAAACCATGATATTTTCCCTAAACAAGCCAGAAAACACCCCATGTATGGCATTTCTTCTGTGCAGTATGAAAACAATGACTTCTGTGCCAGCCAGTTTGTATGCAATAATGGCGCTCAAGTATTCATTAACAATGAAAAACTAAATTGAAGCTTATAGTGGATCTCAAACTTCCCATTTGTTTATGAAGAGGCCTTTGTTCCCTTGCTCTCCCCCAACCCTGATTTAAATCTCCTCCCCTTCCTGCTCCATGCCTCTAACTTTTTTTCTTCCTTATTATGCTGTTGCATGTTTCTAGTAAGTGAGAAATGCAATACAAATTGTTTCTGAAGTGTACTTAAATTAAATTTAAAGACATTGTATTCCTTTCATTTAGGTATTTGAATCACCAGAAAATTACATGAATGCATCTAGTGCACCTATTCATAATGCAGTTAGGTCCTTGCCAAAATAACCATATGAGCTTACTATTTTAATTACACTACGTTCCAGGATCAACAGTTTGTTCCATTAAGTTAAATGAAGCAACTGATTTTCAGGGGCCAATGTTACTGGCTACAGTGTTTTGCGAGAAAGAAAAATTAAAACCAAACTTGCCATAATATTTCACAGCAAACATTTGTACTCTATCAGTTGCACACAAGAAACAAAATGAGAAAAGGCTATTTGGTTCGCCGACACCTAGGGCTCACAAACAGTTCCATCGCTGCAATGATGCAGTAGGACTTCTGAGGTGCCAGAGACTAAAGTACCTGACCTTTCCAGAGTCAAACAGTTGGCAGACACCCATTCCAGTATTGGCACAGCTGGGATGGTCACTGGGTGGGTCAGGATACTGTAGCATTCTCGGTCATGTAAAGTCAGAGCTGGCGGGTCCAGCAGAAGATTTTAGTTAACAGTGGAGATAGGCCCCATTAAAGGAAAGCCAATTTAACAATGATCTTCAGTGCTGCAGGCCAAAATATCAAACTGAAACATGCTTGCGGGTACCACTTCCGTCCTTGAGAATTACTATATACCTGCCTCTTGTGGGTGTACAGTACCACAAGGGGGGCATGGGAGGGAGATTCTGTAGGAATTCCGATAGATTACACCATCTCAAATACCGTCTCCATTTGCCTCAACTTTTTAAAATAAAGCTGCATGAGGCTAATACAAGAACCACTCACCCTTGTAGGAAATTCCTGTACAGCATCTAATGAGTCAAGGCCTCAGTGTACCCAGTTCTGTCCCGTTTTCCAGCAATGTTAATCTGCACTCAACCTGAATTTGCTGATTTTTGGGGCCATGCTATCTAAAACGTTTCTTCCAATCATCAATCAATACATATCTCAGCCAGGAAGAGAACTTGCAGGTGATGTTCTGATGAACTAGTTGTTTTTGCCCTTCTTGGTGGTATCTGATGCGTTTCCTCTTTCGTAACACAAACACACCAATCGCACAGACAAGATTTGCGAATTTAAAAGGTGGGTTCTTTTATTGAAGATACTAACTTGTATACAACAACACAGGGAAAGTAGGATACTCTTGTTTCTGTAGCTGCTTCCACCAACTACTTAGAGATCACACGTGTCTGTACATCACATCCTGTCTGGTGATGGACAGCCGTTTCAGATACGCCCCTTTAAGCAATACCACAACAGTAGCAGGGTTGAGGTGCCATCAAAGTAAGCCTTGGCAAGTTGCTGCACTGTATCCCATAGGGTCCTACAGACTTCAGCATTGGCATGCCGGCATTTGTGTGGGAGGTGGTGAATGAGTTTTGCGGCGAATATGAGTTTCATATTGTTCAGTTTCGAGAGTTGTTATGGCTGCACCTATCCACGTAAGCGATGAGTATTCCATCACACACCTGCCTTGAACTTTGTAGACGATGGAGAAGCATTGAAGATTCGAAGATGAGCCACTCATCAAAGACTACCCAGCCTCTACCTGTTTTTTGTAGCCACAAGTTTCTGGTCAATGGTAAAAGCAAACTACTGCAGATGCTGGAAATTTGAAATTAAAAAATAAAGTGCTGGAAATACTCAGCCGGTCTGGCAGCATCTGTGGAGAGAGAAATACAGAGCTAATGTTTCAGGTCGATGACCTGTTCTGATGAAAGGTCATCAACCTGAAACATTAACTCTGCTTCTGTCTTCACAGGTGTTGCCAAACCTGCTGAGTATTTCCAGCATTTTCTGTTTTTATTTCCATTCAATGGTGACCAGTTTATATTGTGTGCTTTCTGAAAAAACACTGATCACTTTTTTTATAATAACTCATTTTTCTACAAAAGTATGACTTTAAACATAAAAAATACATATTTCTCAATAATATGAATAAATTTATCCATTGAATTGTCTTCTGTCTTAAAATGCCTTCAATAAAAGCTTTTACTTGATGGCTTCAGCCTTTCTGCAGAACCTGGACTTGATTTTTTTTCTAGAACTGTGACTCTTGTCAGTTTGAGCACAGATTGTGCAGTATGGGCTTAAGCAGTGCACTGAATTTCTCAGGATACATCAGTAACATTTAGTCAACTGAGCTGCTGGAATATTTTTCATTAGCCAACAGTTTCTGCTCTGTTGCGTTTTAATACTTGAAGCTAAAATCTAATTATCATCTATGTTCTGCTGAGAGTAATTAGAATACTAACATTTACTTACAGTTGTGCGTGAGAGATGGAGACATGTCCAGGAACCAAACACAAACTACCATAATCTTCCCTTGAAAAGGTGCTAGAGGATTGGACAGTAGTAAATATGAAACCCTTATTCAAGAAAGGGTGCAAGGACAGTCCTAGTAACTACAGGCCAGTTAGTTTAACATTAGTGGTGGGAAGGTTTTAGAAACAATAATCAGGGGGAAAAAATCAGGAGAGGTTTGAGTATTTTAAGGATAGCCAGCACAGATTTGTAAAAGGCAGTTCCTGCTTGACTAATCTAATTGAACATTTTAATGAATTAACAGATAGGGTTGATGAAGAGAATATGGTAGATATTGTCTATACAGATGTTAAGAAAGCATCTGATAAAGTACCACATAAAAGGCTGGTTCACAAAACTGAGGCTCATGGAATAAGAGGGTCAGTTGTCTAATTGGATAAAAAAAATGGCTTAAGGACAGAAAACAGCAAGTCGTGGCAAATGGTTATTTTTCAGACTGGAGGATGGTAGACAGTGGTGTTCACCAAAGGTCAGTGGTAGGATCACTTCTTTTTTTGGTACAGTGAAGACGATATGAACTGCCTACAACAGGACATAGTTAGGCTAGGGCAGCGAGGTGGCAAATGGTATTTAATATAGACAAGTGTGTGAGGTGATGCATTTTGGCAGAAGTGATAGGGTGAGGCAATATAGTCTTAAATGGTGCAGTTCTAAAGAATATGCAGGAACAGAGGGACCCCGGGGTGCATGTGCATCGATTTATGAAGGCGGTAAGACATATTGAGAGAGTGGTCAGCAAGGCATGTAGGATAAAAACAAAAGTGCTGGAAATACTCAGTAGGTCTGGCAGCATCTGTGGAGAGAGAAACAGAGTTAACCTTTCAGGCCAGTGACCTTTCATCGGAACTGGCAAAGGTTAGAAATGTAATAGGTTTTAAGTAAATAAAGTGGGAGTGGGACAGGAGATAACAAAAGGGAAGGTGTTGATAGGACAGAGGGTCATAGAGAATAACTGACAAGGAGATCATGGAGCAAAGGCAAAGGGTGTATTAATGGTGTGGTGAAAGACAAAGCATTAGTGCAGAGAGGGTGTGAACTGACAGAAAAATGAACAGCCCTAGCCAAAAGCACAAACATGAAAAAAGTCAGCGGGCACATGGTAAAAAAATGAATGATGAAACAAATTAAAATAAAATAAAAATAAAAAGTAAAAAAGAAAAATTATAACTAAAAATAAAAAAGGGGGGTCCATCAAATTATTGTACTCTCTGTTCAGTCCAGTAGGCTGTGGCGTGCCTAATCGGTAAATGAGATGGTGTTCCTCGAGCTTGTGTTGATGTTCACTGGAACACTGCAGCGAGCCCAGGACAGAGATGTGGGCATGAGAGCAAGGGGGAGTTTTGAAATGGCAAGCAACCGGAACCTCAGGGTCCTGCTTTCGGACTGAGCGGAGGTGTTCCACAAAGTAGTCACCTAATCTGTGTTTGGGCTCCCCAGTGAAGAGGAGACCGCATTGTGAACAGCGAATACAGTATACTAACTTGAAAGAAGTGCAAGTAAATCACTGCATCACCTGAAAGGAGTGTCTGGGGCTTTGGATAGTGAGGAGAGAGGAGGTAAAAGGGCAGGTATTACACCTCCTGCGATTGCATGGGAAGTTGCCAATTAAATACTTTTTTGAAGTGTAATCATTGTTGTAATGTGGAAAGCATGGCAGCCAATTATGCGTATCCCACAAAAGGCAGTGAGATAATGGACAAGATAATGTGGGTTTTTTTTTTAAATGATGTTGGTCAAGGGATAATAATTTGCAAGACAGTGGGGAGGAACTACCTGCTCTTCACAAAATCATAGAATTGTTACAGCACAGTGTCATGCAGGCCCCCACCAGCCAAGAATGAGACACATTAATTTCGCCACATGAACATTAAAACTTAAAATTGTTGCTGGGGAGAAAAGAGGGCCGATCACAAAGAATTGCCAGGCCCCTTGCCGTAAAGACCTTTTTTTGCATACTAGCAGACAGTGTTGGAACAAAGGGACTAGTCCCTGCTTCCCCACTACCCAGAAGACGTGGTCAGACCAGTTTAGTCACATGACTAACTGGCTGTTGGAGTTCTTTTGAATTTGAACTTACTACAGAGTTTTAAAACTCAGAAAGCTCTTTGCTCCTGAACTGAGAACATCTCTCCCCTGTCTGCTCCCATCTCTTTTTCATGGAACTGAAGACCCATTGAAGACACATGAACCCCAAGAAAGAAAAGTCTCCTACAGCGAACAAGGTTTAAGAATACTGGGCCCCAACAAAAAGCAGGACGACCTACAAAAGGGCTACAGTGAGCTCGAAGCACTGTAACACGAAACTCTTCTGATATTGCCTTGAACCTCTCTATTTTTTTCTGCCTCTATTTGTATATGCATATCATGTATGCATGCTAGCATGTGGCACGTCATGTATCCGTAGGCGATAACCGAATTAGAGTTTAGGTTTAAGTTTTAATAAATTTCACTTTTCTTCTTTAAACCCAAGAAGGCCTGCTTGTGCTCATTTCTTTGCCTTATAATTGGAAAGCAGTGAACAAGGATTCACCAAGGGGGAGCTCAAAACACAGTTTTTAGAAATTAAAACTCTGTTACAATAAGACCAGGTGAAGGCTGAAAGGGACCCCTAGACACCTTTCTCACCTGGTCGTAACAGAAATTGAAAGAGGCCATTTCGCCTGGATGTCTGCATGGCTCTCCGAAAGAGCAATTTACCTGTCGCCTTCTCCCTGTAGCCCTGCACATTCTTCTTTTTCAGATAACAATTCAATTCCCTCTTGAATGCTTTCATTGAACCTGCCTCCACCACACTCTCAGGCAGTGCACTCCAGATCCTAACCAATCACTGCATGAAAACATTTTTCATGTCACCATTGCTTCTTTGCCAATTACCTTAAATCTGCACCCTCTTGTTCTCGATCCTTCCACCAATGGGAAGTTTTTTCCCATCTACTCTGCCCAGATCCCCCATAATTTTGAACACTATCAATTCTCCTCTCAACCTTCCCTTCTCCAGGGAAAACAGTCCCAACTTCTCCAATCTATCCACGTAACTGAAGCTCTTCATTGCTGGAACCATTCTCATGAATCTTTTCTGCACTCTCTCTAATGCCTTCATAACTTTCCAAAACACATTACTCCAGTCGAGGCCGAACCAGTGTTCTATATAAGTTTAACACAACTTCCTTGCTTCTGTACTCTATGCCCCTATTAATAAAGCTTCAGATGTTGTATGCTCTATTAACCACTCTCATAACCTGCCCTGCTACCTTCAATGATTTATGCACATATACACCCGCGTCCCTCTGCTCCTGCAAGCCCTTTAGAAACGTACCCTCTATTTTATATCTCTCTGCATTCTTCCTACCAAAATCAATCACTTCACACTTCTCTGCATTAATTTCATCCGCCATTTTTCTGCCCATTTCACCAACGTGTCTATGTCCTTTTGAAGTTCTACACTATCCTCCTCATAGTTCACCATATTTTCAAGTTTTGCATCATCCGCAAATTTTGAAATTGTGCCCTGTACACCAAAGTCTAGGTCCCTAATTGTCCCACTCCTCCTTCTACCATCCTTTTACTATTAATATGCCCATAGAAGACTTTTAGATTCCCTTTTATATTAGCTTCTAGTCTCTTGTCATACTCCTGGCTTTCTCACTTCCTCTCTGAACCTTCCATATTCAGCCTGGTTCTCAGTTATATTATCCACCTGACACATGTCAACAGCACCTTTTTCTTCTTCATCTTCATCTCTATCTCTTTTGTCATCCAGGGAGCTCTGGATTTCTTTGCCCTACCTTTCTCCTTTGTGGGAATATCCCTTGACTGTGCCCAACTATCCCTTCTTTAAAGGCAGCCCATCATTCAGCACCGTTTTGCCTGCCAACCTTCGATTCTAATTTATCTGGGTGAGGTCCATTCTTACGCCACTGAAGTTGGCTTTCCCCCAGTTAATTATTCTTACTCTGGATTGTTCCTTGTCCTTTTCAATTCAACAAACCTAAACCTTCTGATACAATGATCACTGTCCCCTAAATGTTCCCCTACTGACACTTGATCCACTCGGCCTGCCTCATTCCCAAGAACCAGCTCTAGGAGTGCCTCCTTTCTCGTTGGACTGGAAACATACTGCTGTAGAAATTTTCCTGAACAGACTCTAGGAACTCTTGCCCCTCTCTGCCTTTTACCCTACTACCATCCCCCATTATAAATACTCTAATTCTTGCTCGCTTCAGTCTTTTCCTAGCAAATTTATTCCTTTACATCTTTCCTGCTAGTTGGTGGCCTATGGACTACAGCGAGCAATGTAATGGCACCTTTTTTGTTCAGCTGGAGCCAAACAGATTCTGTCCTTGACTCCTCTGGGATATCCTCTCCCTGCAGCACTGCAATGTTATCCTTAATTAAAACTACCACCCCTCCCCCTTTCCTTCTTTTCCGAACTTTCCTGAACACCTTGTATCCAGGAATATTTAGTACCTCGTCTTTCCCTTTGAGCCAGGTCTCCATTATTGCCACATCATATTCCCACATGGCTATCTGCAGCTCACCAACTTATTTACCACACTCCATGCATTCACATACATGCACAGTAACCCTAATTTAGACTTTATTACTTTCCCTTTTACTCTGACCCCACCTAATACGGTATTATTTCCCACTCCAGGGCAATCTGTCACTCCCAATTCTCTGTGCACCTTGGTGTTCCTCTCTCGTATTATCTCCTGGTTCCCATACCCCTGCCAAGTTAATTTAAACCCTCCCCAATAGCAATAGCAAATCGCCCCGCAAGGAAATCAGTCCCAACCCTGTTCAGGTGCAACTTCTTTGCGGTAGTGTCACAGAATCTTTTATATCCACTTAAGAGGGCAGATGGAGCCTCAGTTTGACATTGCAACAGAAAGTCAGAACCGTGCAACTTTACTGCAGTGTGTCAACCTAGATTTTTGTGCTCAAGTCTCTGGCATGGGACTTGACATAGAGGCTACTACTGAGCCATGGCTGACGCCAGAAATCCAGTGGCTTTTCATGGAGCCAAACTGGAAGTCAGACCTTGAGAAAGTGATGTGAAACAATCCTGGGTGGGTGTGGGGGGGGGGGGGGGGTGAAAGATAGGGCAATGGGTCCCAAAAACATTTGAGCCTTACAAAGATTACCAAGAAACCAGTTGGTGGCTTTTCTGATCATTTCCCAGTTTAACTGGTACAATTAGCAGGTGCAAATTTCACCCAAGAACTCTTCCTGGTCACTCTTCTTGGAATTCCACTATTTCTCTTACAGTTCTCTTCAAGGTAAAATATAACATTCTAAAGGTTGCCTTTATACAATGTTAGAATAGTTGTTTCAAATTGCAGTCAAATGCCTTGTGAATACATCCTTGGTCTTTCCCATTTCTACTATAATTTCTATGAGGATTCTAGAGGATTCTAGCCCAGGTGCACTGTTGACATTTAATAATTTGATTTTCTTCACCACATGTACTTATTAACGCTGTATATTCTTATAACTTGCTGCCAACAAAAAGTTCATTATTTAAAATTTTTTTAAAAAGTCACTGAAAATGAGCAGTTTCAGTTTCTAACATCATAGGAGATGCTCAAAACTGCAGTCTGGTACCCAAGAAATGTGAGTGCACACACAAAGGTCTGTCATTCTGCATTGTATGCATTTTTAATACAAACAACGGGGTTGATTTTAACTGGCGGACAGGTTCAGAGCGTACAGGGATGCATTTTGAGACAGAAACTCCCACACATAGCTTCGGACAGGATTTTCCATTTGGGCTCAGGACCCCAACAGCGAGATCAAATGCAGGCCCCGACCCTGCACCCTGTCGGGAATAGTCACCCAACAGTGATTTTTGCAGGATTAGTCAATTAGCGACCAGAGGGTATGCTCACCATCCAATTAAGGATAGCAGGCAGGCTCTCGAAACTAGAGGGCCAAAAGGTGGCCCTCCAGCACTGAGGGAGCTGCAGCTGCAGATAAGGAGCGAGAAGACTCCACCATTTTGAGGCACCCTCTCCGCAATTTTACAAAACTGAAGAGATGGCTACAGCTGCGGGACCACCATTGTGGAACGGGACCCACTTCGCAGGACAGCCTGTGGCCGCAGTTGTGGCCAAGGGGTTATGGCAGCTGCATGGGGTGGCGGGGGGGGGGGGGGGGGGGCGCGGGAGGGGTCTCAAAATGATCCTGCAATGCTGGCCCGCTGTCAGGAGACCACGTCCAAGAATCTTTCAGGCTCCAGATTCCCCGGGGGACCCACAGACCAACTGGAAAATTCCAGTCGACCTCTGATCAATGGCCTTAAGTGATTTAACAAGCTACTCACCGCTTGTGAGCGGGCAGCCATTCCATACCCGATCCAGCCTCCAGGAAAATGGCTGAGAGTCAAGACCATGGCGGGGAACCAACATGCTGATTGGCATTGGGAAATTCCACATCTGTCTACCTCAATTCCCACCACCATATCCCACTAAAATCCTGCTCTTCATGCAAACAAGGCCTGGGCCATTTTAACTCCCATGGCAGGAGCGAAAGTTGTATCAGGAGCCCAAAGATGCTAGGGACCCCAGTGAGACAATCCCGATCATAACATGGGTTTTGGTTGTCGATGCCCATGCTAGAAAGAAACGGCAAGGTCAGGGCTGGGGACTCCTTGTGGCACTTGGGGAAGCACTCCTGCTGCTTGTGAGACCCCACTCACTGGGGTCCCTAGCATCTTTGGGCTCCCGATACAACTTTCGCTCCTGCCATGGGAGTTAAAATGGCCCAGGCCTCGTTTGCATGAAGAGCAGGATTTTAGTGGGATATGGTGGTGGGAATTGAGGTAGACAGAATTCCACCGAAAAGTAATTTTTTTTTTTAGACTTACCTTGATCTCTTCTGGCTACTCCCTGACTACCACCATGGTTCAGCTATTAGGGTTGGCCTGTGAGAGCCCCCCAAATCTGGAAGTTAAAATGCCATCTTGTGCTGATGTCAACGGGCCATAACTTTTCAATGGAAGGGCAACCTTCACGTGCCTGAATTAAGATCAATAAATATGGTGGTGGTGGTGGGAGCAGAAATATAGCGCAACCCTCTCCCCTCTCTCCACGTTCTTAACCCTCTATCTGCACCATTCTCATCAGACAGGTGATAACATCTACCCCAATGCGTTAATGTCAGACAAATGCAATTCAGCAAAAGTGAGTACTAGTTTACTGCTGTATGATAAAAATGTAGGGACTTTCCTTAGGATGGCAGGCTATCAGAACTGGTTATCAATCTATAGCACATTAATGAACCTCAACAAGAAAATTCTGCCAACTATGTAGTCTGGTTGCAAAGTTGAGGGTCACTTAACCTGCTGAAGGAGGCTGTATGCACGGGTCCTGTTTTATCCAGTGGTGACTATACTAAGGGCATTGTAGTTTGGGTAGAAGGACATAAGAAAAGTCAGGGGCCAGAAATAGCCAGCCGATTAAAGGTCATCACCATAATATCCTAACTCTTCATCACATCATCCAACTATATTTTGAACAGCTCCAATGCCTTTGCCTCTATTAACCTGCCCTGTAACCCACTGCAATCAATCTTTGAATAAAGGTATATTACTAACATTCATTTTAAAATGATCTTAACTAATTTTAATTCATCTAGTCCGACAACTTATTTTGAAATAATAGTTTCTATTTCTTTTATCTGTATCTTTTAATTAATATGTTTCAATACATCCTCAACATCTTTTCAGACTATAAAGCTTAAGCTTCCCTAAGTGTTTCCATCTTGCTAAACCACTTTAAATTTAGCACCGGTTTTGTTTTTCCTCTACATCCCTTCCAGTGCATCTTTGGTGTCATGCTGGCCACAGAATTGTGTGGACCAACTATAGCATTGTAAAGCTTTCACACTAATTTTTTAAAATATAGAATTGTATTCTGTTAAAGATTTTAGTATTGGCTGCACATTGAATACAATAATTCTATTACTCTTAGATCCTTTCCTAAATCTCTCTGTTCTCAGTTACATATGTTCTACATTTCTAATCCACATCGCTTTAACCTACACTTTACATTTGTCAGTGCCAAGTTTCATTTGCCATCTGTTTGTTAAAATGCAAAGATGACTCAAATCCTCTTGAAAATCAAAGGTATTCAGGCATATGGGGAAAACACAGGAATATGGAGGTAGGTCACAGATCAACCATGATCTCACTGAATGGTGGAATTGTCTCGAGGGGCTAAATGGCCTACTCCTGTTACTGTATTCCTAACCTTACCTGCATCTCGCCTCTATTGTTCTTATCATATCAATATCACCAGCAAATCTGAGGTCATATTTAGTTTTGACATTCCAATGAGAGGACTGAGATGGCGTCAGGTGACACCGCAGAAGCTCAAGGTGCCATATGGTCCAACAGCCCTGCACTCATTACTGTCTGCTGTTCCAGAGCCCCCGCATTCAGAATGCCGAGAATCTGATCAGAAGCCTGCAGGTAGAAAATCAGAAAAAAGACAATTCAGCGATGCCTCCCTCCAGACTCTGTTCCAGGCTGCAAGGGAAAGGCAGGAGGTTCTCTTCCCCAGGGATTGGAGGAGGAGACCAGCCCGCCTGACCAAGCAAGCCTGAACAGGAGATAGCGGAGGTGGTCAGCAGCCGTGGGGTCATCCCTAGGACCTGGATCCATTGCCAGAAAAGGGTCAATGACCTGATCCAGTCTGCCAAGGTGCGTGCTCCATACACTTTCCACCCTTTGAGTCTAGCTTGTGGCAGAATGAGAGGCTGCGTCTGATGAACAGGGAGTGACCACCCAGCCATGGGAAATGGGGTTAGGGAGTCAGAAATGCCACCTGAGAGATGGCTGCATCGCAGTGAGAGGTGCCCATCTATCAGTGCATTCCCCTGCATAGTCCCTCGAGAGTAGCCACATGCAGGAAGCATTCGCGTGCCCCCATCATAGGCTTCTGAACTATTACCAGCATAGATGCTGTGCCTGTCCCCGCTCATGGAATAACACTGCATCTCTTTGCGGTTGCAGGAGAAAACAGCAAACAGAAAAGAGCGAGCCAAGACTGGTGGCGGTGTGCCTTATCCCCACGTTCTGAGCCCAATGGAAGAGAAGGCAACAGAACTGACAGAACAGCAAGGCGGCCGCTCCATAGCGGATGGTGAGATAGGGGCTCCCACCCAAGAGAGTGAGTGAGGATGTCTTGGGGCACAAGGGTATACATGGCACAAACAAGCCATGGTGCTAATGTGTCCACCACTGGATACATGCAGCTCCACAGTAGGGGTAGTTGGAGTGTCGCAATGGAAAACCATAACCCTTCAATCTACCTGTTCTCTCAAGCAGGTCAATGCCCATGGACAGCAACAAATAGCTGAAGAGACTATGGGACACCTGGCTGCCTCTGAGGAGGAGGAGAGAGCCTCAGAGGGTGCATTGTCACATCATTGCCCTGCACCCTCTACCAACACAGATGCTATAATTTCAGTGGGCATCTAGTCACAGATGGATTCAGACACAACCTGGTGAGCACATCATAGATGCATGCAAGCAGCAGAGGGAGGCGGTGACAGCCAAGGCCACTGTCAGTCAGAGGACTGTAGAAGGCCAGGCTCATGCTAAGCTCCAGGCTAATGCCATGCCTCTGGAGTTGTTGGCAACATGGGAGATGCTGTAGCTGCAATGAGAAGTAAGGCAAAATCTGGCAGAGATGCCAGAGGTTATGCCTGCCCAGTGCAGATGATGAAGTCCATCCAGGCCTTGGGTGATGCCATGCCTCTGACTGGTGCACGCATGGCTTCCTCCATAGACAGACTGACAACTCACATGGAAAGCCTGCTCCAGCAGACCACTCAATGGCTGCCAGAGATGCATGCAGACTTGCATACCCCCAACTTATCCATCAGCTCAATGCAGAGGTGGCAAGGCGAGAGGGGGAAATGAGGCACCTGAACTTTCCACCAGCTCCTCGTCCCTTTCAGGTCAGCAGTGAGGTGCAAGTGTGCCTTTCAAGGAAGGAGGAGCAATTGCCTCCCGCATCTGGGAGCTCCTCTCAGGATGTTCCTGGTGTGGTCAGCAGTACCTCAGCCTCTCTATCAGTGATGCCAGTGCCACCATCTTCCCCAGTGACAGAGGAGGATCCAACACCTACACAGGAGCCAGAGTAGGCCAGGGCCTTCTAGGCCTCAGGCAGCCAAAGGACGGCCGCCATGGTCATCCCAAGCCACAGGACAGCAAAGTCAGCAGCTTGTCTCCACCTCAGCTGACAGTTCAGGGGGATCACTATGCAGGACACCAAGAAAAGATTTAAGAGCACCTAGATGCACTTATGGGTTCATGGATGAAGGTACATTCCAGAAGACAGTGGGTGTGTTTGGTGTCACACAGAGTAAAGATATGCGTTGTTCTCACCACATCCCCTTCCTATTGTTTCAGGTCAGTTCTGAAGAAGGGTCACTAACCTGAAACGTTAACTCTGCTTCTCTCTCCACAGATGCTGCCAGATCTGCTGAGTTTATCCAGCACTTTGTTTTTTTTTTCAGATTTCCAGCATCTGCAGTATTTTGCTTTTATCCTTCCTATTGCTGATGTCCATGGTGACTTCATGTAGACCCTGCTGCTCAAGGAGTTGGATGCGGGTGCCCAAGACGCAAGTGTTCCACACTTCGGCCTTGACTGTGCAACGTGCACCTGGGCACTGGAGTGCAGAGAGAAGGAGGTGACAACAGAGCTGCTTCAAGGTAAGGTTTTATTGGTACCGTTCCAGAAGGTGGTAAAAGTCATAGGAAGCATGAATGTATGGGCATCTCGAGTCTCCCTTGCATGTATCTCATGGCGCCTTTCCTGCTGTCCCTGGGGTCCATCGGGCAGCATCCTCGTCATTGGAGGAGGCATCACGTTCCACGATATCCTCAGTGGGTAATGTATCCCCCCTCTGTAGCGCCTGGCTATGCAGTGGACAGAAGACCACCATGATACGGGACACCCTCAGTGGGATAAAGTGAAGGGCTTTGCCAGATTGATCCAGACAACGGAATCTCATCTTGAGCAAATCAAAGACCTGCTCAATGGTCACTCAGGTTGACCCATGGTAGGTGTTGTCCCTCTCCTCTGCATTCCTCAGGGCATCAGTAGCCACATCTTCAGTCTCCAAGTATCCAACCTCAACGCATGCAGAAAGACGGAAAAGTTCTGGCACATTGGACTGCCAAAGTATGTAGGTGTTGTGGCTGCTTCCCGGACAGGCTTGCAGGATCTTTCTGCGACGGCCACAGACCAGGTGTAACTCGAGGGAGCGGAAGCCCTTCTCGTTGATAAAGGTCACGAGCAGATCTGTTCGAGGGCGGCACAGTGGCGCAGTGGTTAGCACCGCAGCCTCACAGCTCCAGCGACCCGGGTTCAATTCCGGGTACTGCCTGTGTGGAGTTTGCAAGTTCTCCCGGTGTCTGCGTGGGTTTCCTCCGGGTGCTCCGGTTTCCTCCCACATGCCAAAGACTTGCAGGTTGATAGGTTAATTGGCCATTATAAATTGCCCCTAGTATAGGTAGGTGGTAGGGAAATATAGGGACAGGTGGGGATGTGGTAGGAATATGGAATTAGTGTAGGATTAGTATAAATGGGTGGTTGATGGTCGGCACAGACTCGGTGGGCCGAAGGGCCTGTTTCAGTGCTGTATCTCTAAACTAAACTTGACGGCCACACGCGTGCAGTCGATGACACATTGCACCTGGGGGTATTCAGCAATGGTTCCAAATCCTATAACCCTCTCAGCTAGATTGTTTGGATTGGCAGGGATGCACACAGTTTCTGGCTCTCCTGAATAGGGCACTGGTGACCTCCTGATGCAGCAATGCGCCGCAGACTGGTAGATTCCGCACATATCTCCAGTTGATCCCTGGAATGATCCAGTAGCGTAGAAGTTCAGAGAGACAGTAACTTTCAGCAACATTGGCATTGGGTGTCCACCAAGTCCCATGGGGCTCGGGTCATCCTGCATCATGATACACAGGTCAGTGACAGTCTCCCCAGAGAGGTGGAGTCTCTGGAGCCACTACTGCTCAGACATCTGTAGGTAATTGAGCCTTAGCCGGCAGACCTTCCTGAAGGGTAGGTTCTTCTGGAGGCTGTTGGCATGCCACTCTGCATCATACAAACATACGAATTAGGATCAGGAGTAGGCCACTTGGCCCCTCAAGCCTGCTCCGCCATTCAACAAGATCATGGCTGATCTAATTGCAACCTCAACTCCACATTCCCGCCTACCCCCAATAACCTTCCACCCTTTGCTCATCAAAAATCTATCTACCTTTGTCTTAAAAATATTCAAAGACTCTGCTTCCAGCACCTTTTGAAGAAGAGTTCCAAAGACTCACTACCCTCAGAGAAAAAAAGTTCTCCTCATCTCTGTCTTAAATGGGCGACCCCTTATTTTTAAACAGTGACCCCAATTTCTAGATTCTCCCACAAGAGGAAACATCCTTTCCACATCCTTCTCCAGCCTCCTGTTCCCTCCTGTGGGCTCCCAAGTTGCTGGCATGCCCCTGCACGTGCCTGAATCTCTCCTCCTCTATGCTGTTCCCCGTCTTCCTCCTCCTCTTGTGCCCCGAAGCCAAGGTGAATGAGGCTCATGATGAGTGTCTCACCGAGTGCAAGACCGTCACAGCAAGCTGTTTCCACCCCCCTCCCCTCTCACGTCTGCTGAGGTGGCACCGTGGTATGGCTTCCCCGCAGAACTGGCAGCTTTGCCGCCACTCCTGACAGCAATTCCTGATGCGCTCCCTCCTCTACCCTCATTGTTAAGCGATGCTGCCTCACCCGATGGCTTCCCAGTGAAAACAACAGTGAGCCCCCGTCTCCTGCTTTAACTAGAAAAGTTCTGAAGCCCCGTGATTGCCGTTCATCATTTGTTAAATCTGACCCATTGAGTAAAATTGCTGTCAACTGGGCTCTTAAATACCTCAATTGTCTTCTTGCCGTGTAGATGTGCGAAGTCTGCCCTCTCTGTCAGCCGCCGAGAATAAAATGTGGAAGGGAACGTCAAAACGTTCCGAAATTGTGTCCCCGCCCGTCTCCATTCCCTTCTCCATTGGTCCCTTAAAATTCAACCCAATGATTCAAAACCCCGAGTCTGATAGACTTCATTTAACTCCGTTTTTTTAAAAATTCATTTGGGGGATGTGGGGATCACTGGCTAGGCCAACATTTATTGCCCATCCCTAATTGTCCTTGAGAAGGTGGTGATTAGCTGCCTTTTTGAACTGCTGCAGTCCTTGGAGTGTAGGTACAGCCACAGTGCTGTTAGGAAGGGAGTTCCAGGATTTTGACCCAGCAATATAGTTCCAAGTTAGGATGGTGTGCGGCTTGGAGGGGAACTTGCAGGTGGTGGTGTCACCATGCATCTGCTGCCCTTGTCTTTCTAGTTGGTAGAGGTCGCCGATTTGGAAGGTGCTGTCGAAGAAGCCTTTGTGCATTCCTGCAGTGTATCTTGTAGATGGTGTACACTGCTGCCACTGTATGTCAGTGATGAAGGAAGTGAATGCTGAAGGTGGTGGATGGGCTGCCCATCAAGATGGTTTCTTTGTCCTGGATGGTGTTGAGCTTCTTGAGTGTTGTTGGAGCTGCATTCATCCAGGCAAGTGGAGAGTATTCCATCACACTCCTGACTTGTGTTTTGTAGATGGTGGACAGGCTTTGGGGAGTCAGGAGGTGAGTTACTCACCGCAGAATTCCCAGCCTCTGACTTGCTCTTGGAGCCACAGCATTTATGTGGCTGGTCCAGGTCATATCCTGGTCAACGGTGACCCCCAGGATGTTGATAGTGGGGGATTCAGCAATGGTAATGCCACTGAACATCAAAGGGAGATGGTCTGATTCTCTTTTGTTTGAGATGGTCATTGTCTGGCACTTCTGTGGCACGTATTATACTTCTCATGGGTACTTTTTACATTTCCAAAAAAGGACAGCTTATCATCCAGCACCATATTCCGCTCTGCTCTCCACATCTTTTAGATAATTTTTGTTTATTTGGAACTCAGTCAAAAGCTTCAACACATTATCCACTCTATCTGCGACACACATAAAATAAGGTCGTCTCCCCCTCAATTCATGCTACTGCTCAAGTTACATCATCTTAACAAAGAACTACTAAAAAACTAATCTCTCAAACTGTATGAACATATTGGGAGTGCTGCTAAAACTGAGCATGTGGACACATTTTATATTCATCTTAGCAATTTGATAAACTACATTATTTAGTTTGTACTGCTGCCAATGGTCTAGTGGGCAAGATGTACATGCAGTGCAGCATCAAGCCAGTTTCGATTCCTGTATGGAATTGAAATAGCCCATCCAGATGAAGTTGTAACTGAAACACCAAATCAGACTTGATCAATCCTTGGCCATTGCTGAGTGAGAGAGAAAAAAGAAACCTGCTGGGATCACCCCTGCAGAAAGGCCATGTAACATGTAGTCCAGCCCAACTATGGTGCCCTTCACAGCTGAACATTTGGATGAGGATATGGTAGCCCAACACAAGTCAATATTCAAAAAAGGAGGGGAAAAACCAATGAAGTTTACAATCTAGAACATAGGACTTGGGAGCAGGAGTAGGCCGTTCAGCTGCTTGAGCCTGCCCCACCATTCGATAAGATCATGGCTGATCAGGTTGTGGTCTCAACTCCACTTTCCTGTCTGCCCCCCACAACCCTGACTTCCTTGTCTGTCAAAAATCTAACTAACTCAGCCTTGAATAAATTCAATGACTCCATTGCTTTCTGGGGAAGAGAATTCCACAGACTAACGATCCTTAGAAAGAAAAAAAAAATTCTCCTCATCTCCATCTTAAAAGGGAGACCTCATTCTTAAACTGTGTCCCCTAGTTCTAGTTTCCCCTACAAGAGGAAACAACTTCCTGGTATCCATTCTATCAAGTCCCCTCAGGATCTTATATATTTCAATAAGATCACCTCTCATTCTTCTGAACTCCAATGGGTATAGACCCAACCTGTTCAACCTTCCTTCATCAGATAACCCCTTCATCCCTAAATTAGTTGAGGGAACCTTCTCTGAACTGTTTCTAATGCAATTATATCCTTTTTCAAATAAGGAAACCAAAACTGTACATAGTACTCCAGATATGGTCTCACCAAGGTTCTGTATAGCTGCAGTAAAACTTACCTACTTTTATATTCCATTCTCTTTGCAATAAACATCAACATTACATTTGCCTTCCTAATCACTTGCTGTACCTGCATACTAACCTTTTCTGATTCATATACCAGGTCACCCAGATCCCTCTGTACCAAGTACTGCAATTTCTCTCCATTTGAATAATATGCAGATTTTGTAGTCTTCCTGCCAAAGCGGACAAGTTCGCATTTTGCTACGTTATACTCTAGTTGCCAAATTTTTGCCCACTGACTTAACCTATCTATATCCTTTTGTAGACACTTTACCTCCTCTTGACAACTTACTTTCCTTCCTATTTTGGTGCCATCAACTATCTTAGCAACCATGCATTCGGTGCCTTCATCCGAGTCATTGATATAAATTGTAAACAGTTGAGGCCCCAGCACTGATCCCTGTAACTAGTTAAGCTTGCCAACCCAAAAAAGATCCATTTATCTCTACTCTCTGCTTCTTGTTAGCAAGCCAGGCCTTTATCCATGTTAATATTACACCATGTGCTCTTATCTTGTGTAATAACCTTTGATTTTGCACCTAATCAAATGTCTTTTGGAAATCAAGTACCCACATCTACAGCTCCCTTTATCCACCTTGCTTGTTACTTCCTCAAAGAACCCTAATAAATTAGTCAAACACGATTTCCCTTTCTCAAAACCATGTTAACTCTGTCTGATCCCATTATGATTTTCTAAGTATCCTGCTATAACCTCCTTAAAAATGGATTCTAATAATTTCCCTATGACAGATGTTAGGCTAACTTCCTCCTTTCTGTCTCCCTCCTTTCTTGAATAAAGTTGTTATATTTGCTATTTTCCAATCTGCTGGGACTATTCCAGAACTAAGGAATTTTGGAAGATCGTAACCAAAGCCTCGACTATCTCTGCAGCCACTTCTTTTAAGACCCTAGGATGCACCATCTGATCCAGGGATATGTCAGCCTTTAGGTCTAATAGTTTTCCCAGCACCTTTTCCATGGTGATGGTTATTGTTTTAAGTTCCTCCCTCCCTTTCACCTCTTGATTTTCAAGTATCTTTCAGGCAGTTTTCCAAGTCTTCTACAATAAAAGCAGATACAAAAAACTTGTTCAACGTCTCTGCCATTTTCTTGTCGGTCATTATCAATTCCCCAGACTCTCTCTCTAAAGGATCAACACTAGCTTTAGTAACTCTTCTTTTTAAATACTTGTAGAAACTCTTATTATCTGTTTTTGGATTGCGAGCTTGCTTTCTCTCACAATCGACTTTCTCCCTTTTTATTATTTTTTTCATCATTCATTGCTGGTTCTTAAAATCTGTCCAGTCTTCTGACCTACCTCTAATCTTTGCAGATTTGTACAGTGTTTCTTTTAATTTCATACTAACTTTAACTTCCTTATTTCACTTCTTAAAAGTCTGCCAGTGCATCTCTACTGTCCTACCTTTTAACCTAGTTTCCCAGTTCATTTTAGCTAGCTCTGCCTTCATACCTTTGTAATTACCTTTATTTAGGTTTAAAACACCAGTCTTAGACCCACACTTCTCCCCTTCAAGCTGAATGTGAAATTCTATCATGTTATGATCGCTGTCGCCTAGGAGCTCCTTTACCACGAGGTTATCGATTAATCCTCCTGTTGAGGGGGGGGAGTTTTAAACTACTCCCACAAGCGACCTCTTACCTCTACCCAAACTGATTGTACATCTTCCGAGCTAATGTCATTTCTCACTACCATACTGATGATATCCTTAATTGACAAAGCTACCCCACCACCTTTTTCCAGCTTCCTATCTTTTCGAAATGTCGAATACCCTTCAATATTCAGGTCCCAGCCTTGGTCACCAAGCAACCATGTCTCTGTAATGGCTAATCAGGTCATACATATTTATTTCTACCTGTGCTGACAATTCATCCATTTTGTTACAAATGTTGCACACATTCAGATACAGAGCCTTTAATTCTGCACTTTTTTACTATTTCTGCAATCTTTGGCCTTATCTGCTGGTGCAGTCTTATGTTTGTATGCTCCGTCCCTTCCTGCCACACTCTGGTTATCATTACCCAAATCACTACCCTGCTCCATTATCTCATTGTTTCCCATTGATTTACCAAATCTCCTGTCATATGATCCCTTCCCCCCACTATTTAGTTTAAAGTCCTCAACGCCCTAGCTATACAACTCACCAGAACACTGGTCCCAGCACAATTCAAGTGAAGACCATCCCAACGACACAGCACCCATTTTCCCCCAAATTGGTGCCAGTGCCCCCATGAATCAAAACCTATTTCCACCACATCAGTCTTTGAACCACACATTCACCTTTCTGATCTCATTTACCCTATGCCAATTTGCTTGTGGCTAAGGTAATAATCCAAAGAGTATTATCTTTGAGGTTCTGCTTTTTAATTTAGCCCCTAGCTGTTCATACTCTCTATGCAGAACCTATTTCCTCTTACTTGTCTATCAAGTCTTTGGTAGCTCTTTTCTGGAGCAATCAAGATTAAATCCCACTACCCTAACTCTCTCCTCATAGACCATACTTTGTTAGCTTCAAATGTTTATCTATTCTACCCTTCCTAGGTGCAGTGGTCTTTGTCTCAATCGGGCAAATCAATTCATGATCCAATAACTCTGTGGAAAGAAATTCCTTTTTCCTTCGCTGTTCAATTTTAGTCACAATTTTAATGTGGTAATAACTGTACATAGCACCTTTAAAGTAAACAAATATCCCAAAGTGCTTCATAGTAGCATAATCAGACTAACATGGGCTCCAAGACAAAGGACGAGGGCGATGGAGAGATAGGAAGTTTTAAGGTGGGCATCGAGCAAGTGGGACTTAGATGGCAGAAAGCCAATAATGGAGCAGGGGAGGAGGAAAGAAATGCATAATAGAGTCAGAGAACAGAGAGTTTGGGAAGGGAGGGGATTGTAGGACTCGAAAGGGTTACAGAGATAGGGTGGGGCAAGGCCATAAAGAGATATGAAGAATGACAATTTTAAATTTGAGGCTTTGGAAGAATTAGAAGTCACTGTAGGTCAACAAGGACGATGGTGATGGGCGGGAAGGACTTGTTACAGGACAGGATATGAGTTTTGGATTAGTTAAATTTAAACTCAGGAAGGTGGGAAACAGGAGGCTATTAGTTATCAGTGATTAATCCTTGTTCCCTACTGTCCCAACCACAGGAAATACTCGTTCTCTAGTCATAACATCTATACCCTTCACGTGAGAGTTTGTTGTGAAGATACTCTTGGTATTATAGTCTGTGGTTATAAAATAAAATAGGCTCATAATTAGTCCAGTATGAAGATGCTGAGACTTTAACTGTCAAATATTACTGCTTGAAGCAACTGTGTTACACTATGAACCTGCTCCTGGTAAGAGCTGAGCCCATTTATTAACCAACCACACATTTCTCCACAGTTTTGTAATCCTGTGGCAAGATGAACAGTATTATACACTTTTTCCCCCTTTCTCTTTCCCAGCAAGGGGTAGCTCCTCATATTTCTTTCTTTCAGTGAGCTACCAAGAACAAGAAAAGTCACCCAGAGTAGCTTAAGTAAAACAAAAATGCTGGAAAAGTACAGCAGATCAATCAGTATCTGAAAGAGAAACATAGATCTTCATTTCAGGTGTGACCCTCGATTACAACTGAGGGACTAAATACTTGAAAACTTCGAGTTGAGAGTTGAGCATTCCAACAATCTTTTGTCTTTAAATGATTATTAAAGTTCACTACACATAGAAAATGCTCACACAATAAGCAAACGGAATTGCAATTAAAAGTTTCCTGAGCTAGGGCCTCTTGCAGGTGGGCTTGTTTTATATCCAGAGCATTAGCATTATATTTTCAAAGTTTTCACTAGGGCAAGGTTACCAGAATGATGGACAACTTGCATACATCAGCACATGTGGGGGACAGGAAAGTGGAAGGAGCACAAGCAACAAACACACACACACACCAAAACCCTGTTGCAAGCATAGCTGAAGGCAATGTCCAATCAAAGGGTTGTCACTGCTGTACTCAACAAATAAATGAGCTGCTTTGACAGGAAATTCCAACAGCAATTTTAATTCTGATCAGGCTTCAGGAAGTGGAAAGAATAAAAACACATCAATTATAATGACAGGAAGTCTTAAATAACAAGGCAAACAGTTGCTGCCAACAAACATGTTGGCTTTTCTTTATTATTTAAAAAAGTAACATAATACATGTAGAAAACAAGAAATTCTTACCAGGGTGGTATATACAGGGTCTCTATTTTTCAACGGCCAAGGGGATTTATTCCCAAAACATATTTTTTTGAAACTTAATATATGATACTTTTTTCCTACTTAGGTGGACATTTTTGAGACAGCTTCAATTTTTGTCTGTGGATTGGGGCATAGTTTCCCTCAATATCCATCTCTCAAATTTTCACTTGTCAGAACTGTATATTTGAAGTGCAAGGAGCCTGTATAAAGATCATTTATAATTTGGGCGTTGGAGAGTTGCAAAAAAAAGCTGGGTTTTTTTCTACACTAATGTTCCAAAGTGTTATAAATGATGTTATACTTGCAAAGCGTTTTGCAGCATTGCAGCTGCAGGAAATTGCAGTTTTATTTTGATGTTAAAAACTAGAAGGGCAAGTACCAGAAAAATCAATTATTTCTAAAAATGATATACCATTTACCTTTGACATTTTCTTAAAGAAGTTTCCCTCTGCCATGTTCAAATGTAACAAGGTATCTTGATTTTTTTGGAAGTATTACTATAAAAGAAATGAAAAAATCCTAGCGGGGAAGTTTGGATTCTAAAACTTACTAATCACGTCCAAGGTCTCTAAATGATCATCACTATTAAAGAAATGATACAGAATTTCTATATTTTCATTAAAAATTAAATTCAGAGTAAATCTGCATCTTGGAATCCAAAGCATCTGCATGTCTTTTGAAAAACCGCATCCATGTGGATTTTGACAAAATTATACAAATGCTGTTCTGCACTGGGTTTTATTTATAATTATGGTATTAAAATTACTTTACTAATTTACAGAATTTTTTTTTAAATGGAGACTTATTCCGAGAACAATTGAACTCCATAGCCTGGGGCTACAAATCAAGATGCAATCTTCGTCTATTTCCCACTAATTATACAATCTGTTGCATGGCATACACTATGGTTAATTTAATTTTTTTTAATTCCGTAATTTTAAAAACACCTGAAACAATGGGCTGGATTTTGTGTGGGAGGCAGGGCTCCCGGTGCCAGGCCAAAAAGGCAGGGGAAAGTAGTTCCCAGTGGGGTTCCTCTGTGGGCCACAGATTTCCCATGGAGGAGGGACCTCCTCCACCAAGTCCACCAGGAGTGTTCCTCATGTTACAAGGCATCCTTCCCACGTGGCAGAGGCACCCCCCACTGTTGTTAAGAGCTTAGCAGTAGTGGGAAGAGTCCCTTAACTGGGTACTATTAGGCCACTTATAGGCCTCAATTGGCTTATGGGCGGGAAGGCCATCATCGGCCTAGCCCGCCCCGGGAAGTTCACTTAACAACCGACATTCGCTCCTTGCCACCCATCAAGATACTGCATGCCACCTCCCCACCCCCCACCCACCACCACCACCACTGCCTGCCACCTCAGGGGGCCACATAAAATCCCAGCCAATATTCCCTCTTCCAAATTTCAGATTGCTGAACTACTGGGCACTTATATTATTTGTATTCATTTCAAGTTTCTAATAGTCGCCATTGATTTTTACCTATACTAAAATGATTTGATTCAATGCCATTGTCCACAGGCGCTTCACTGTGCAACTGAATGGTTAGCAATTCTACAGTTAAGAGGCGAAAATAGAGGCTAAAATGGGCAGGACATTTGGTGCATTTTAACCCACCCACCTAGAAAAATCTAGATTTCCCCAAGCATAGCACCCAAATATCTCAAATTATGCCGGGGTTTCAACCAACATGACTACACCCAGAAGCCCATTTTAAGTGTTGGTCATTCTTCATGTAAAAAACAATTTCCTGAAGTCAGCACAAATTTTTCTCCATCAATTAGAACTGGTGCCCCTTTATCCTACTGTCAGAGTCACATTTCAAGGGGTGCTCTGCATTTGCCTTTTCCATATCACTTACTATTTTACATGCATCTAAGATCCCTCAGTTCCCTCCTTTCAAGAATGAATATTTCAATTTTTTCCAGTTTATCCTCATACGTCAATAAACTCTGGATTGTCATTTGACTCCATCAAAGTTTTATTCTTTTGATTGGAAAGTTAGATTCTGACAACTTACCATAATACGTGTGTATATATATAATAAAAGTCACTGCAGGTTAAATTGGAAAGCCCTCAAAATGGGCACGGCGAACACATTGCACGATTAACCCACAGTCAACTTCATGCTGCCTGCTCACTATACTGATTTCTGCATGCAGCCAACACTAACTGTCGTTTTCACTGGCTGCATGCAAAAAGCAGGGGGCCCAATATGGTTACTTCCTAGCACTATTTAAAGCTAGTCTGCACCTCTTAAAGTGAAGGTGCATTGTGGCTGCTGGAGGCGTTAAGATCATTATTGTACTGCACACTTTTCCCAATCAACCATGGCTGACCATGGGAGTGAGTATACACCAAAGCTTTTGGATGCTGCACTGGAGGTCTTGGTGGAACAGGTCAAACAGAGGAGAGATGCCCTGTACCTCAGGGGATCGGAGGCAGTAGGCAGTGACAAGAGACAGCAGAGGAGGTCAATACCAGGGGTTTAGCTCCAAGAACATGGATGCAGTGCAGGAGGAAGTTTAATGATCTCACATGAGTGGTCAACGCAACTGAATGCATCTTCAAATGCCATATCCTACCAACTGCGCTACTAGCCACAACCCCTGCTCAATTCACCACATCCCCATCACTCACGTACCAACAATCTCCTTCAGCCAGGACTCATACCTCACATCACCCCTCACACCCAACACTGTTGCAAGACTCAAACACATATCTCTCAGCTTGCACACACCGGAAGCTATTTGACCATAATAGCCACATCACCCACAGAGACTGCACGACACTCACTGACACACTTCTCTCTCTCTTACAGGAGGGGGTAGTGCACAACCAGAAGCATCAGGAACTAACTTGAGGGGGAGAGGCATGTCTGCTTGTTCTAATCCCCATGGAGGAGACCATGCTAACCATTATGAGAAGGGCTATTGTAGAGGCCATGGTTACCGGCAGGGCTGAAACCATTGAAGATGAGGGTATCTGCATACCTAATCCTCTTTCTCACATTTCACAATCTCTTCTGACTGAGAGGCTGCTGATAGTGTAAGCCTGCACTTCTTACCTTCGCCTCTCCCCTCACCACAACCCTACCCTTGTCCCTTTTTCCTTTCTGGTACGCAAAACAGCAACCTGCTCAGGCAATGGATGAAGAGCAAGAAGACAGTGATGAAGACACCAACATTCGATTACACAGTCGCAGCCATCAGCTCAGATAATTTAGAGGATAGGATAGAGGAGGGATCTGCACGTGGTTAAACACCAGCAGAAGTGCACTGCAACCAGGGAAGGGGGAAAAGATCGTGCTAGTGCCAGTTCGCCAGAGGGCGAGGTCGCAAACTAGTTTTGCTGCAGAGGACTCAGATGACGACGTCGATGGGTCAAGCCACAGAAGGCGGCTGGTACACTGGGAACCATGTGGTCAATATCAAGGGTGATGGAGGAGACTAGCACCAACTTGGACTGAGCTTTGCACACAGCTTGGAGCCCGCCCTTTCCAACATGGAATTGGTGGCTACCTCCAGCAGCACACCTATCGAACCAACCGTGATGCAGCATCTGATGGCAATGTCTCAGCTTCCATTGCAGCACAAGTAGATGTTGGGTGGATGCTGAGTGCTGCCATGGAAGCTCAAACAGCTACCATCATACCACGGAACGCAGTTGAGGCCAAATCATTAAATATATTCAAGAAAGAGTTAGATATAGTTCTTAGGGCTAATGGGATCAAGGGATACGGGGAGAAAGCAGGAACAGGTTACTGAGTTTGGATAATCAGCCATGATCGTACTGAATGGAGGAACAGACTGAAAGGGCCGAATTGCCTACTCCTGCTCCTATTTTTCTATGTTTCTATCATGGTTCTTGATACCAGTGTGCAACGCAGCTTCCAGGGCATCACAGAACTCCTGCAATCAGTTTTGTTACAGATCTGCACCCTCAAGACCCTCTGCAGATTTGGCCTCCTCCAAATCGGCAGTGCTGGTGTCAAATCAGCATTGCACGGTGATTGACACGTGATCTGCCTGCTTTGCATACTTCCAGCAGACATGTGCATGCGCTAACTCCATTACCTGTTAGGCATCTGGTGCACTTCGCATTAGAAGTGTGCGCATGTGCCGTGGACACCACTTTGGAACCTCAAGGAGCCTTATAGCACCGAAAAATATGGGTGCTACCAAGCCCGATTTAGCTTCCACTACCTTTAACTCATTCCAGAGCTGATGGTGTTATTTCCAATCAAAATATAACTTCAATGGGCAGACATTATCAAACAATTGCAGGTATTCACTACAGAAGCAGTAACTTAAGTAACTTATTTAGTATTAATTAACTGAATATAAAATCATTTTTTCTTTTTTAGTCGCGGGACAGGATGCGCATACTTGAATTAATTTTGCAATAATTTTAGTACAAGATGTTGCATGTTCTTCCATCAGTACTAAACAGGGCTAGAAAACTGCTTTGCCTTTTGAAGGCTTTGTCCAATTTTGGCTTCAAAGCTTAATTTCTAACCTTTGATCCTTCATGGTGACGTCAGTGGAAATTAATGGTCACTATCTTCTGCTCAGATCTCAGTATTTTTGTCCTATTCCCATAATTATCTGGACATTTTTGTTTTATGGACATGCATATTAATTCAGCAGCAAATTATATACGTAAAGACGGAGAAAGAAGTTAATCAAATAAAAAGGGAAATGAGGCTCTTGCCAAAGCAAGGTTGAAAAATTAACTCATTCTGATAATGTTGCCAATGATTTGATTGATTGAACCCATTTAAAATACTGGTCAATTTTGGCTGCCTTGATCATGCTGGGGTGGAAAAGATCTAAAAATAGAATTCCAAACCAATTTAGTCATCATGCCTATTGTATGCAATTCCAAATCCATACAGCACAAACTCCCATATTATGCACAGTTCTTATTTTATGAGGATATTAATTATTAAATTGACCCAGTGGCAAATATCAGAGCAGTGGAGTAGAACAAGCATTAGGTGCTTCAGAAGAATATGTAAGGGGGCTAAGGCCTGATTGAGATGGCCGCCATATCGCCCCATCCAATATGGCATCAGTGGTTTCCGATGAGTGCAGTACATTGCCCCATAAAACAGGTGCTTTTTGCCCACTTTGCATCTGAAAAATGGGCACAGAACAATCCAATTTTGTCCCCCTTGCCTTAACTTCCACAAAACAGTGCCCCGATCTTAACTAGGGAATTATTTTCAGAGGTGAGCTTTGATTTCAGTTCCTACTTCCAGGTCTCACAGTTCAAAAAAATGTTTTAAAAAGCATCTTAATAATTTGCTTAAGCAGGGATTCACACAGACTCAGATCTGTTGGGGGCCTGGGTGTTAATTGGGTGCGCTGTGGCCCATGCAGGCCCACCTGTGGTTACAGTATGGACAAATAGGCTATTTTTAAAATATATACAAACATACGAATTAGGAGCAGGAGTAGGCCACTTGGCCCTTCGAGCCTGCTCCGCCATTCAATAGTTTCATGGTTGAACTGATTACTCCACATTTCCACTTACCCCAGATAACCTTTCACCCCCTTGCTTATTAAGAATCTATCTACCTCTGCCTTAAAAATATTTAAAGACTCTGCTTCCACTGCCTCATCTCTGTCTTAAATGGGCGATCCTTTATTTTTAAACAGTGACCCTTAGTTCTAGATTCTCCCACAAGGGAAAACATCCTTTCCACATCCACCCTGTCAAGACCCCACAGGATCTTATATGTTTCAATCAAGTCGCCTCTTACTCTTCTAAATTCCAGCAGATACAAGTCTAGCCTGTCCATTCCAGGTATTAATCTAGTAAACTTTCTCTGTACTGCCCCTAATGCATTTACATCCTTCCTTAAATAAGGAGACCAGTACTGTACGCAGTACTCCAGATGTGGTCTCACCAATGCCCTTTTTAGCTGAAGCATAACCTCCCTACTTTTGAATTCAATTCCCCTCACGATAAACAATAACATTCTATAAGCTTGCCCAATTACGTGCTGTACCTGCATATGAACCTTTTGCGATTCATACACTAGGTCACCCAGTTCCCTCTGCATCTCAGAGCTCTGCAATCTTTCACCATTTAGATAATATGCTTCTTTTTTTATTCTTCCTGCCAAAGTGAACAACTTCCCACTTTACCACATTATACTCCATTTGCCAGGTCTTTGCCCACTCAAGAAACCTATCTATATCCCTTGGTAGCCCCCTTTTGCCCTCTTCACAAGTTAGTTTCCTATCCATCTTTGTGTCATCAGCAAATTTAGCAACCATACCATCTATGTCATTTATATAAATTGTAAAAAGTTAAGGCCCCAGCACAGATCCCTGTGGCACACCACTCGTTACATCTTGCCAATCAGAAAATGACCTATTTATGCCTACTCTGTTTCCTGTTAGTTAGCCAATCTTCTATCCATGCCAATATGTTGCCCCCCCTACACCATGAGTTTTTATTTTCTGCAATAACCTTTGATGTAGCACCTTATCAAATGCCTTCTGGCAATCTAAGTACAATACATCCACCGGTTCCCCTTTATGCACAGCACATGTAACTACCTCAAAGAACTCCAATAAATTGGTTAAACATGATTTCCCTTTCACAAAACCATGTTGACTGCCTGATTACCTTTAATGTTTCTAAATGCCCTGCTATAACGTCTTTAATAATAGCATCGAATATTTTCCCTATGACAGATGTTAAGCTGTAGTTTCCAGCTTTCTGTCTCCCTCCCTTTTTGAATAAAGGAGTTACATTTGCTTTTTTCCAATTTAATGGAACCTTCCCCGAATCTATGGAATTTTGGAAAATTAAAACCAACGCATCAACTATCTCACTAGCCACTTCTTTTAACACCCGAGGATGAAGTCCATCAGGACCCGGGGACTTGTCAGCCCGCAGCTCCAACAATTTTTTCAGTACCACTTCCCTGGTGATTGTAATTTTCTTGAGTTCCTCCCTTCCTTCCATTTCCTGACTTACAGCTAATACTGGGATGTTACTTGTATCCTCAAAAGTGTAGGCCAATGCAAAATACCTGTTCAATTCATCTGCCATCTCCTTATTATCCATTATTAATTCCCCAGACTCACTTTCTATTGGACCAACGCTCACTTTATTAACTCTTTTCTTTTTTAAATATCTATAGAAACTCTTTATATTTTGAGCTAGCTTTCTCTTGTACTCTAATTTGACCTTCCTTATGAATCTTTTAGTCATTCTTTGCTGTTTTTTATATTCTGTCCAATCTTCTGACCTGCCTCCCGCCTTTGCGCAATTATATGCTTTTCCTTTAAGTTTGATACTATCATTAACTGTTTTAGTTAACCACAGATGGCAGGTCCCACCCTTGGAATTTTTCATTCTCGTTGAAATGCATGTGTATTCTGAAATATCCCCTTAAATGTCTGCCACTACATCTCTATCGATCTATCTCTTAACCTAATTTGCCAGTTCACTTTAGCTAGCTCTGCCTTCATGCCCTCATAATTGCTCTCATTTAAGTTTAAAATACTAGTCTTGGACCCACTCTTCTCTCCCTCAAATTGAATGTAAAATTCAATCACATAATGATTTCTGCTACCTAGGGGCATCTTAACTATGAGGTAATTAATTAATCCTATCTCGTTCCACAATACCAGATCTAGTATAGCAACCTTTAGCCACTCAAAGGCAAAGTTATTGTGACGAAGTGTTTGGGTTTCCTTGCACAACAAACTAGTGGAAGCAGCATTTGATTGGCAGGTTATGAGGCATGTGACCCAAATGCATTGGAAGCCCCAACTGTTTATTTAAATGTACATAATGCAAACTTCCAATCTAACTGGATTGTTGCAGGCAACAATGGCAAACCAAACTAGTCTATTTAATTTCTTAAAAAGTCGACAGATAATGGATCCACAAAACCAAACATATCATTCTATTCTGCTGAATTTGCAAATTCATCAACATCTACTTCAGCAATGGAAATGACAATGTGTGAAAATAAAATAATGTGGGACCAGACCTACTGCAACTGCTGCTGCTTCCAGAGGGTCTTGCTGGTTTGATGACGCTGCTTGCTTGACTTCCTTAAGTACATGTACAGCAGGTGACATAGAAATCTATTTGTGTTCATTTAAACAAGCTAAATAGAAATACAGTTGTGATTTTTAATCTATTTGGACATTCTAATTGGTTTTGTGTTGTTTGCAATATTAAGGGGAAGCTGGACGAGTACATGAGGGAGAAAGGAATGGAAGGATATGTTGATAGGGTGAGATGAAGTAAGGTGCGAGGAGGCCCGTGTGAGGTATAGACACCAACACAAAACCAGTTAAGACAAAACAGCCCATTTCTGTGCTGTAAATTCTGTGTGTTGGTAATTACATGCTGTGACATGAGACCTTTGGTCATTGCCCGCCCACTAACGGAGGCCCAGCCAAATTTCCATTCCTAGTTACTCCACTGCCAGTCAGTGCAAAAGAAATCTTACATTATCTATGACTTGGCAATGCTCAATACTACCACTGGATGAAAATATATGTTCCCAGAACTCTATGACTTTGCCCTTCACTACCAGATCATCTAATTGATCAGAAACTTGAAAAATAATTTGTTTGTTATAGCAGAGAATGAATATGCGTTCAACTGTTAGACACAAAAAGCTGGAATTGCTTCATATATCCACAACTCCACAAATTTGATCAGTTTCTGCATGGTTAGAAAATACGTGTAAAAGTTATTCATGCAATCTAAATAAATTCAAGCTTTTTGGTAAACAAAAGGTCAGAGGGAATACAGCAGAAGTAGGTTTAAAGTGAGTAAGATCAGGATGGAAGGCCTCTACTTTAATGCCAGGACTATTGCAGGTAAAACGGATGAGTTAAGGGCAAGGATTGACACGTGGAATTGTGATATAGTAGCCATCACGGAGACATGGTTGAGGGAGGGGCAGGATTGGCAGCTCAATGTCCCGGGACATAGAATCCTCAGGCGAGACAGAGGAGGGGGTAAAAGAGGAGGGGACATTGCAATATTAGTTAAGGAGTCAGTTACTGCAGTAAGGAGAGATGATATCTTGGAGGGGGCATCAAATGAAGCTTTATGTGTAGAGTTTAGGAATAAAAAAGGGATAGCCACATTTCTAGGTGTTTATTATAGACCCCCAGATAGTCAGCGGGAAATTGAGGAGCAAATATGTGCGCAATTTTCAGAGGTGTGTAAAAATAATAGGGTAATTATATTAAGTGACTTCAACTTTCCCAACATTAATTGGGATAGTCATCGCGTTAAGGGCTTAGATGGAGTGGAGTTCTTAAAATGTATACAGGAGAACTTTTTAGCTCAATATGTAGAGGATCCAAAAAGGAAGGGTGCAGTGCTGGACCTAATTCTGTGGAATGAAGCCGGACAGGTGGTTGATGTGCTGGTGGGGGAGCATTTTGGTGATTGTAAACCGTGGCGCGGAGTCAACTCCCCCTTGGCCCCTTTATTCCCTTCACCCACTTGATCCTGGCTGTCACGTGGGACTAAGTCCTCTTAATTCAGGCTCAGGCTGGGTGTTTGGGATATCGGGTTACAGGAGAGCCACCCTCCACCTAATCCACTGGCTACCGTTAATGGCTTAGTACAAAGAGGAGGAAACGCAGTCCTTTCTTTAACTATCAATTTACTTTATTCACGTTGGTGTTCAATGTAAGAATAAGGCTTATACACTTGGTTAAACAAAAGCATGAAACTCAAACTGGGTTATACAGTTAACAACAAAGCTAGCTAGAATTGATAAGCACATCCACTAGGTTCCTCTGACCTTTCCCTGACCTCGTCACAGAAAACAAAGGATAATACCCGAAAAAGGGGAGAGCTGACGCTGGCCAGGCGTTCCGTTCTCTCTCTCTTTTACGTCGTCGCCGCATTGCTCACGCAGGGTCTTCCACTTCCACAATGGTTGGTTTCCGGAGTTTCTCGCTGGCTTATTGCCCGAGAATCTCTATACTTATTCTCTTTCTTATCTCTTCAAACTTTGCTGTCTCTTTCCGGTTGGTTTAAGCCTGCTCACCTTGTTCGTATCTTCTCCTTATTGGCCCAGGCCCAAAGACCCTGGTATCACACGTGTCCAAATAAGGCTCTATTCCTGTGATCTCTCCTTTGTCTTGTCACATAAATTAATTAGTTCAAACTGGTTTTTACCAGCACAGACCAGTGTCTGAGCACAGGTTATTATAGTTCATGAGCTATGCAACAGTTTGTAATAGACTCTGTATTTCTTGCAGCCCCTGGCCAACAGTGATAGCGACCACAACATGGTACAATTTAAGCTTGTTATGGAGAAAGAAATAGACAAGTTGCAAAAAAAGGTTTTGGATTGGGGAAGAGCGAATTTTAGTAAAATAAGGCAGGATCAGGCCAAGGTAGACTGGAAAGTGTTACATGTCGGGAAATCTACAGAACAGCAGTGGGGGGCATTCAAAAAGGAAATGGGGAGGGTGCAGGCCCAACATGTTCCCTCTAGGGTAATAGGTAGGAGCAACAAGCCCAGAGAACCATGGATGACCAGAAACATTCAGGGTACAATGAGAAGGAAAAGAGAGGCTTTTAGCAAATACAAGGAGAGCAAATCAATGGAAGCATTAGTGGAGTACAGAAAGTGTAGGATAGAACTTAAGAAAGCAATTAGGAGAGCAAAGAGGGGATATGAGAAAGCTCTGGCTGGTAAAAGTAGGGAAAATCCCAAGATATTCTATATTAATGGGAAGAGGATAACCAGGGAAAGAGTAGGACCCATTAGGGACCAAGGGGGAAATTTGTGGGTGGAGCCAGAGGACATTGGTAGGGTGTTGAACGAATACCTCACATCTGTCTTCACCCAAGAGAATGAGGATGTAGATATGGAACTTAGAGAGAGAGACTGAGGTTCTTGAGCAAACTGTCATAGGGAGTGACAAGGTATTGGAGGTTTTGGAAGGCTTAAAAGTGGACAAATCTCCAGGTCCGGACGATTTGTGTCCCAGGATGCTGTAGATTGCAGGGGCTCTGACCCTAATTTTTAATTCCTTTCTGGCCACGGGGGAGGTGCCAGAGGACTGGCGGTCCCACTATTTAAGAGAGGTTGTGGAGATAAGCCAGGGAACTACAGACCAGTGAGTCTCACGTCAGTGGTAGGGAAACTATTGGAGAAAATTCTGAAGGAGAGAATCTATCTCCACTTGGAGAGGCAAAATTTGATTCGGAATAGTCAGCATGGCTTTGTCAGAGGGAGGTCATGCCTCACAAATTTGATTGAATTTTTTGAGCATGTGACCAGGTGTGTAGATGAGGGTAGTGCAGTTGATGTAGTTTACATGGATTTCAGCAAAGCCTTTGACAAGGTCCCACATGGGAGACTTATCAAGAAAGCAAATGCAAATGGGATACAGGGTAACTTGATAAGGTGGATTCAAAATTAGCTTAGCTGTAGGAGACAGAGAGTGATGACAGATGGCTATTTTAGTGACTGGAAGTCAGTGTCCAGTGGCGTACCACAGGGATCTGTGCTGGGTCCCCTATTGTTTGTCATTTATATAAATGACATAGATGACTATGTGGGGGGTAGGATCAGTAAGTTCGCGGATGACACAAAGATTGGCCGAGTGGTTAACAGTGAGGTGGAGTGTCTTGGGTTCCAGGAAGATATAGACGGGATGGTCAAATGGGCAGAAAAGTGGCAGATGGAATTTAACGCTGAAAAGTGTGAGGTGATACACTTTGGAAGGAGTAATGTGACACGGAAGTATCCAATGAATGGCCTGAAACTGGGAAGTTCCGAGGAACAAAGGGACCTTGGCGTGTTTGTCCATAGATCTCTGAAGGCAGAAGGGCAGGTTAATAGGGTGGTGAAAAAGGCACATCAGACACTTGCCTTTATCAATCGAGGCATAGATTATAAAAGCAGGGAGGTCATGTTGGAGTTGTACAGAACTTTGGTAAGGCCACAGCTGGAGTACTGTGTGTAATTCTGGTCGCCACATTATAGGAAGGATGTGATTGCACTGGAAGGGGTGCAGAGGCGATTCACCAGGATGGTGCCTGGGATGGAACATTGAAGCTATGAAGAAAGGTTGGGTAGGCTTGGGTTGTTTTCGCTGGAGCAAAGAAGAGTGAGGGGTGACCTGATCGAGGTGTACAAGATTATGAGGGGCATGAACAGGGTGGATAGGGAGCAGCTGTTCCCCTTAGTTGAAGGGTCAGTTACAAGGGGTCACAAGTTTAAGGTGAGGGGCGGGAGGTTTAAGGTGGATTTGAGGAAGAACTATTTTACCCAGAGGGTGGTGACTGTCTGGAATGCCCTGCCTGGGAGGGTGGTAGAGGCGGGTTGCCTCACATCCTTTAAAAAGTACCTGGATGAGCACTTGGCATAACATTCAAGGCTATGGGCCAAGTGCTGGCAAATGGGATTAGGTATACAGGTCAGGTGTCTTTAATGCATCGGTGCAGACTCGATGGGCCAAAGGGCCTTTTCTGAACTGTATTATTCTGTGATTCTGTGAATTCAGTAACAATAACATTATGCAAAGTAACAATCAGATTATTCGCAATCACAAAATACAATGACGTGCATTTCCATAAAAGATCTCCCAAACTCACTCTTGCCTTGATAAAATAGTCTGCTGATTCCCCTTAAACATGCAGGGCTGAATTTTACAAGTGCGCTGCAATTCGCGGTGGCACACTCTAATAGCGGCGTGCATCCCACATGGTTGCGCCGTCCCTGAGCCCCCGCGATATTATGCACGGGGGCTCATTTAAATAGAGGGGGTGGAGTGGCCGCCCCCAATGATGTAGAGGGCCGGCCGCCACGTCTCCGGCAATGGCATCTGGTGCCACCGCGCAGGTGCCGGCAGCATTTTTAAAGGGCTTTAAGCCCTTACAATTAATTTTAATTTTTAAAAAGTGTATAATTATAAAATTTTATTACATGAAAATTTTTGTGATGGAGCCCCTTCCCCAACCCCCACAATATCATTTAATTGCCCGGGATAACCGGGCCATTTTCCCTACCCAAACTTTACCCCCAACCTTCAAACTTTTGCCCTTCAACCCCTTCCCACCATCTCCACATCCAATCAAGACTGTTCTCCCCACTCCCCTACCTCTCCCACTAGAGACCTGCTACCCGACCCGCACCCAACGGGACCCGACATGTGTCGGGTTCGGGTTGGGCCCATCTTCAGGGTACGGCTTTCGGGTCGGGTCAGGTCGGTCACACACGGTAAGTGCTTTGTTGGTAAGTATTGAAATTTTTTCCAAAAAAAAAAAAACTTACCTGAGCTGGGAGTCCAGGGCGAAAGTGAGTCTGCGCAGTGAGCAAGTGACGTCACTATGATGTCATCGTGCATGCACTGTAGCATCGTGGAGCTTCCCAGTCGGAAGGTAGGAAGGATGGTCGGGCTTGGGCCTGGTCGGGCTCAGGGCAAATACAGAGGGACTCGGGCCGGGTCGGGTTCTTTTTTCCCAACCCAAGCAGCCCTCTACCTCCTGCCCTGAAAATTTTATTCCCCCTCCCTCCCCACCAGGTTCCTGCTTCGGAACTCCGTACGGAGGTCCAAAGGCGCGCAAAGCACGAATGGCGGCCGTAATATTGGCATGGGAAGGCCACCGTCTGCAGGTAAGTTTATTTACATATTATTAATGTTCATTTGCGTACACTGATGAAGGGCCCGCCGCCAGGCAGCGGCGGGGGGCTGCACCGAGGTTCCCCCGACGCCGGGAAAATGCGGCGGGCCCTTCGTGACATCGTGGGTCGAGGCGGGCCTCTCCCTGTGCCACGACCCGCAGCGTCGAGGAGCCGGTATAATTCAGCCCGCAGTCTGATAAAGTTCTGGATGCTACCAATAATGATAGAATCAAACTATTTTGCAACCTCAACCCACCCACTTCAAAAAAAATGAACAGGTGACAAGTTAAACAAGGTCCTAACATATAAGTTTTAAAATATTAAGAGTTCAAAATAAATCTTCCACTCTTCAAAAGTAGGAATTCAACTGTTATTAAAACTCACATTTCCCAAATTAAAGTGGACAGCTAAACAATTAACTATTTCTAATTGTCATTTTTTGGTAAAGTATATTTTCTCACGGTCTTTCCTCTCTCCTCTCCCTTAGAAAATCTAAACAAAGGTTGGCAACAGTGACTAGCACTGCAAGATTTCAGACTGGCCATTTCAAATTCTATGGCTTCCAGCCTTCTGTGGTTACATCCCCATTTTAGATTTATTGATTAAAACATGAGAACACTTCACATAAGGCTTGTGAAAAAAATGGAAAAGATAAACTTAAAGGTTGTATGATATTAAATTTCCTGTCCAACCAAATAACTAATTTCATTGCATTAAAAATCAGCACAGGGGGTTACTGTGTAAAAACCCTTTAGCTACCTTTTACAAAAGCTTATATCTTGACATTTAAGTCACCATATAAACAAAGAATAATAAAACCACACATCTCATGCCCATTTACAGCACATTGGTATAGCATGACTCATTGCAAAACATCCTGAAGCATGACCTTGGGTCAATAACAGTTTAAAAAAGAACTGATGAGAGATTGAGCACCCTTCCCACAAAAAAGGTCAAATTCTTTGCAAGTTCTGAGAATTTGCAACTCGTTAGATGGGGAGTGAGTAACTGTTCACATAGGACAGGATTAGGCCTGAATTTGTTCGAAGTGGGCGGTGGGGGGGGGGGGGGGGGCAAGTGAGGTGGGGAATTGTTCTTAGTGGGCAAAGCAGAAGGCAACTTTATACTGGGTTGGTTGGAGGGGTGGTGAAGAGGCTGAGTCTCTACATGTTCATTGTTGGGGGGTGGGGGGGGGGAGGGGGCAAGGTTATCTTTGTTCTCCGTGGGAATGGGTGGAAGGCTAGGGTTGTTAATTGTATATTGATAGTGCTTATTTGTAGGCAGTTGGGCATTAACTGGGATTCATCTGTGCCCCTACAAACAGCCAATGACTTAAACTGTGGTTGTTCGATTAGGAGGTGCTTGCTTGTGTAAATAAATGCTTATGAAAGTGTGTATAGATTGGCTCCAGTTATATCCTTCACCAGCTGGCTTCTGGACTATCACAAGGGTTGTCCTCACTGGGGTTGCAAGAGTCAAGTTTACTCTTAGTTTGGGGTTTAGTTGAATTTCTTCCAAGTCAGTTGTATGGTATCAGCATTTCTTTTTTGGAAATTATGCCCACGGCACTTCGAGGTGGGTAGGGATGCTTACAGGACTTCTGTTCATTGAGAGTCGGACTTCCTTAAGCGGGAGAGGGGCGACTGGTGTACTAATCTCTACCCAAGTGGTGGGAGTGCGCTGATTTTAGCTCAGTGGGGTTGGCTCTGACCGAAATGCAGGTTTTTATTTTTATCCAATCTACTATCCTTTCTATGTCCTGCTGAAGTTGCTTTGTGCCTCAGAGCGAGTAAGTGAGACACAAGAAGAAACATTACTGTCCTAACAATATCTCCAGGGGATTGCACGATTTATATTTAATAGATATTCCAAACAGAAAACAAATATTTGTCATAATGTTTGCAAATACCCTTTGTTTGGAAAACCTGAAAAGTGAAACACGAGCATTTACATTAGTATGTTTATCAGTGCTATTTAAATAACCTTATTGCATAGAAAATTTTCAAAGATCACCACAAGAGGGTACCATCCTTTTGCACGTCACAGTTACAAGAAATTGTCCAAAAATGACAAATATAGATCATAATGTTTTAATTTTGTTTTCTGTTACATGTTATTTCAAATAAGCTGTTCGCAACCATGGCATATATTATGACATGTAAATGGATATAAATATTAAGTTACTGTAATAAGAAAACCTGTTACATTAATTTTTATTATTCATTCATGGGATGTGGGTGTCGCTGGCTAGGACAGCATTTATTGCCCATCCCTAATTGCCCTTGAGAAGGTATTGAGAAGGATTAATGTATTCACTATAATGGAGTATATAATCAGACTCCTTAGTACATCAATACATTAAAAAGTAGACATCTGTAGCATTTGTTGACCTTAGATGCAGTTTCTTGTTTGCTCAGTACAGCAAGAGTTCAATTTGTAAATGATGCAGAAGATTTAATAACATTCATTCTTGGGTTTAAACTAACAATTTAAGCTAGCAGGAAGCCTTTGAAACCTCTTGTTTTTAAACAAGCAAGAAGCCAACCCAAGTTTGTTAGCAATCATTTTGACCAGACAAAGCCATCTTGAATGCAACAGAAAGGTTTCTGGCAAAGCTGATCTTTTTCACCAATTGTGTGTTGAGTTCTGATTTATTGTAAGTTTACTACTGGAAGTACAAATGATGTACAAAAACTGAACCTGTGTTAGGAACATTTTCATTGAAGATGTGTACTTTTCTAATCTAGCAATGAAAAGAAATTCCTCTCAAATTTTCAGCTGCTGCCTAATTTTCTCATATACATAATGATAACTAACTCAGTGATCAAGGAATCAAGCATCCATATGCTTCAGCTTAAACAAAGGATCAAAAATGTTATTATAGATGCCAAATGCTTCCACTTAGAATTACTAACCATGTAGTCTACCATTAATTCTGGCTATTCCATAATGACACTCTACAATTCAAAGTTCATTATTTAATAGCAAAACCATATTTACATCTATCATATTATATGCTTAAAAACCTTGTGTACATTTGCACTTCTGTTGTCATGATTTTTGTTAACACATTTGAGAACATCTTATGCCAACAATTGTGATGTTAAAATGGTACACAAACATTTAGAATGAAATGTAAACCGTTGCCCATGACAACGTAGTTGCAGTTTCTGGCAAAGTAGGTGACACAGGCTTCTTAGGCTTTCGAGCAACTTTAGCAGCCATTTTGTTTCTTCCATTTGATCCTTAAAACCCCAATTTTCAGCTTTTTCATCTGATAATCAGGCCACACGAGATCCCTTGCCCAACTGCATACACTCCCACACTTCCCAATGTTCAATTTTTTTGCCTCCCCCCCCAATTTATTCAGCATTTAAAATCTGGTTTTCCAGTCTTTCACCTAATTCATTCTTTTGCATGTTTGCAGGCCTTTTTCCCCTGACATCCCAGTCATTTCTGGCTATCTGATCCAATCAATTTCAGGTTGGGTCCTGCCCAAGTCCCAGCATTCCCTTGTGGTATTATGGTCCTGTTAACTTTCTTTGGTGATATAATGGTAGACACATAAATTTAAATTGAGAAAATAGGAATTAAGATTAGATGTGCAGAAGTTTTATTCTTCCCAGAGATCTGTGAAACACTACTTCAGAGGTGACGTTGAGTACTGATTCCTTACACTACTTCAAGAAGGCAATAGATACATCTTTGGAAAAGTGCAAAATCACAAAAATTGCAGAAGAATCTCGCTAATAGCCATCAGTTCCGGGGCCTTAAGGGGCTTGTATGATTGCCTTTGAGGGAGAGGACATAGGATTCCTGAATTAAACAGAATTTTAATGGGTGCATGGGAGGTGGGTGAACAAGTTATGAATGAAATACACATTTTGTAATCTACATTTCATATGCAAGATATTTAAATTTATCGACATAAAGATCATATTTGTAAAACAAGTTACCTTCTGGCTGGTGAGCAACAGGCGTTTGGGTCTCTTTGGAGTATGACACCACTTCTCGAGGTAAAAAATCAACTTGGGTAATTTTTGAAATCACAAGTTTAGGCATGCGGCGGCTATATTAAATGGTGAAAGAAGTTAGACATTTTCAAACTGTGTATGGAATTGCTAAGAATACTTTATTGAAAAACCACTGTTACTCTAAAACCAAAACACAACTCACATTTTTGAAAAAAAATGAGGGGGAATTCAAACTAAGCAAGTCTATTTGTTATCCAAAGCTAGGGCCCAACATTGCATGTCAAATTCTGCTGCTATAGTTAATCTCAATGACATTTTTCCCCAAAAAGGGGTATTCATGCTATATCTACAAATTCAAATAGATGCTGTAAGGGTGCCACTTAAAATATTGTCCACACAAAAACTAAGTTAAGTGCATGGTAATGGTATTATTTTTAACAATCATAGATTATATTTTAATTTCTTTATAAGAAAGTCAAAAAATTATTGTATCATTATTTCATACAATCAACATGGAGGATAGTAAACACAGATACATACCTGAGATCAGAGTCAGACTGCAACTGGAGCACAGAAGGATCAGTATCCCATTGCAGTGCTCTAATTAGTTCAATCAACATAAAAGAGAAAGGAGAGATAGATTAACTGATCAGAATACAAATTGATAAGATTACGGAATTATTAATACCAGAGAGCCATCATTATAGGATTTCAATTTATTAACAGAACTTCACACATTAGATATTCTCATTACTCGCAAGCTCATAACCGAAAGTCTTTAACATGAAACACTGGGCCAAACCCTGCTGGAAAAATAACGGCAAATTAACAACAAAAGTTGTTAATATGCAAATTGGCCAGCAAATTCAGGGGCTTAAGAGATAAATTAAGAATCCCAAATCTTTAGAATTTACTGGTCAATTTATGTCATTCATTGTGACCAAATGGCCCTTAGCCTCCCACAATTTTTAAGAATTGCTGGATTTTCACATTAATTGCCCATTACAACTACCACAGAAAGTTAAGTAACTAACTACTTAAATAACTTTTTAATGATGTGATCATCATTAATGCAATGCTAATCAATCTCTCTGGCCCACAATGGGAACAATTTAAAGTGTTCAGTCTCATTTCTGCATATAGTAAATTGTAGTCAGCAGATTTAAAAAAGTCAATTTCTAAATTTTATTTTTCTTACTTTTCCTTTTTTTTTTAAAAATCTCTCTCAATCCAATCTTTCTTTCCCTCTACGTATTTCCCTTTCTGTAACAGATTTGACTCTTAATTCACCCTCCTTCTCTGCAATTCCTCTTTCATTCTCAATTGCTAAACCTCATTAATCAGGGTGATGCTCTGTTGATTCCACCATTAACTAAGGCTGATCTTTTATGTTCACTGGAGAAAGCAGACAAGTCCTCGCTTTAACATCTCATTCTGGAATGCAGTACTCCCTATTTCTGCACTGAAATGTTAGCCTAAATTGTGTGCTAGTGTTATAAAGTGGCACTTAAACAGTTTGATATCCCTGTCAAATAGGCTGCTTTGGCCATCATTCAATCTACAGATGACCATGATTGAACACTGTGTGGATTCTGGATTTTTCATATTATTAGAGGAGAAATGGGTTGCTTGGCTTATCTATTGTCCACATTTTATTACAGGGGCTCATAACAGTTAGCAGACAGCAGAAAGCCAGAATTTAACTTTCAGATTACTGACCAGCAGAGTGTGCTGTCCACTTGTCTGATCCCTCCAGCTTGAGGTTCAGCCATTGAGGCATACTACACGCCTTAATCATGCATCTCACTGCAGTTTGCCAGCTTTGAGCCATCAAAATATTGTGTAGTTCAGTTGCTATTCCAGCTGGCAAAGTTGGGAGGGGTGCGGTGTGGAGGGTGGAAAGAAAACAAAAAGAGCCTAGGACCGCAACAGGTCCAATTAATCTTGAGGAGCACTCCTGCCCCTCATGGCCCCATAAAATAATTTTAGATTTGCCTTTTTGGGGCTTATTCCTAGAGACCAGCAGGTTTTACTGATCAGAATGTTCACAGCTCATACTCCATCTGACAGGCCCTCAATATTCATAGATTAGTAAGGCTCCCATCAGATTCAGGAAGGCGCCTGGGTCGCACAGCCAAAGGCTAGAGTTAAAATGGTGCAAGAGTGGGAACAGGCCGGCAAGTTGACCAACTCTATTTGCATTCCACGACCGCCCTGCTTTCAATTGAAAGAGTTAAAAGCGTCCACTTAGATTGCTATAAAATTTAGAAGTAACCTCTGTGTCGTGGCCCATTCCAAGGTGATCTGTCAACAAGTGTTGCTGCATTTGGCAAGGTTTTACTAGCATTTCTATACACAAAATGTAAATGACATTAGCTGCAACACAGGATTATTTGCACCACTAAATGCCTCTGTTAAGACAGAAGCTGATCATAATTCCTCAAGACCTCGAAGAATCACTTGCAAAAACATTTCTCACTATATGTTTCATCTGCCTCAGTGCAAACTTTACCAGCTAACAATATGATAATGATAAAACACATTTTTCCCCACAGGATGATGTGTCTGGGCCTAACGATAAGCAGCATGAGAAACATAATATAACAGTGATTCAGTACAGGGTGTTGTTATGGACAGGTGGAAAGGGGTAAGGGTGGTTCCCACTGTTCATCTCCCAACTGACCACAACCGTGTTTTGTTAAAAATGTAAGTTAGTCCCTGAGTGTTTCTAGGGTCGAATAAACAGACAAATGGCAGGTTTTCTGGGTGTTTGTAGTCTTGAACTTGTTGAGGTGTTATAGATTTCTGGTGGTTAAGATTTCAGACTGAAAATGATGGTCACTTTCAGTTCTCTGCTGCAGCAAGCTGAAGTGTAGAATTAGCAGCAGGGCTTCTTCTTGCGTAGCTTGATCTCTTTCACAGCCCCTGGCTTTCTGAAGATGTTGGCTTGATCTCTCCTCTTGCTCCAGAGGGCTACCTTTTAAGGTAAAAATCCCACATTAGCCTTTCTGTTGGGAGACGCATGGCCTTCTCCCCTGGTGTGACCACACAACGGACCAGGATGTAGCATCCATGGCTATCTATTGATATCAGGATGGGTACCATTCTGTTATGATGTGGCTACTTCACTCTATTCATTTTTGGCTTAGGCTGTCATTCAGTCTGTCTCTAGAATGCTTTGTTTGTTCATTCATGTCAATTAAGAGTCATCAATATGCGATAATCCTCCTTTCAATTTCAAAGAGGTTCTCCCTAGAGCTATTTCAGACTAGGTTAACAAGTTCCATGTTTGCAGACAAATTTGTTTATTTCCAGAACAGCAGAGGTCACATGACCGCTACTCCATTTTTACTGCTGTACAAGTGTCTATGTTCTCGTGGCTTTGTTTAACAGTTAACTTTTTAAATGCATCATTCTTCCATTCCATTGTTTATTTCATCATGGCTCTTTCCATGCATGACAGCATTTTCACTGAGGATAAATGTTGGGTAGGACACAGGTAGCTTTGTTCTCTACCTGACCAGGGAGTTATAAATGATAATGCTGTACAGCAAAAGTGGTGGGGAAAAAATGCTCCTTTCTTCAGCATTGGCACTCTTTTCTCAATGGTCAATAAAGTTAAAAAGTTAAAAAAGGTACAAATTAAAGTTTTGTCTGATGTACAGATGCAGTATACACATCCAACAACAAAACTACAAATAAAGACAGAAAATGCTGGAAATACTCAGGAAGTGTGGCAGCATTTGTGGAGAAACAGAGTTAACATTTCAAGTCTGTCATCTTTCATCAGAATGTTTCTCCACAGTTGCTGCGAGACCTGATCATTTCAAGCATGTTCTGTTTTTATTTCAGATTTCCAGCATCCACAGTATTTTGCTTTTCAATTAACACAATTACAACTTCATTCTATGTATAGTAGTTGAATAAATATTGGCTTTAATAAATCCCTCAATTTGTTTTCTGTTTTTGTACCATGGGTATACAAACTTTGGAATTTTACCCATGAATAAAAAAAGTAAGAAATAATTCAGGTGGACTCAGCATTGATGCAGGTGATATCATTGAGTCATAACAGCACAGGAGGTGGCCTTAGGCCCACTGAGTTCACACTGGTTCTCTGTAAAGCATTCCAATCAGTCCCATTCCCCGGCTCTATCCCTGTAGCCCTGTAAGTTTATTCCACCACCATCACCCCACCAAAAGCCCATGGAATTTCCTTTTGAAATCAATCATTCATCACCTCTGCTCCCACCACCCTCATAGGCAACAAGTTCCAGGCCATTATCACTCGCTCTGTAAAATAGTTCTTCCTCAGATTCCACTGTAGCCCTTGCCCAAAACCTTAAATCTATGTCCCCCAATCTTTGTACCATTAGATAATGGGAACAGCTTTTCTTTGTCTACCTATCCAAACCTGTCATAATCTTGTACACTTCCATCAAATCTCCCCTCAATATCTTTTGCTCCAAGAAGAACAACCCCTGCTTCTCCAACCTAACCTAGTAACTAAAATCCCCATCCCTAGAGCCATTATGATAAATCTCCTCTGCACCCTCTCAAGGACCCTCACATCCTTCCTAAAGTGTGTTGAACAGCCTTTTTATATGGTAGTTTGTCAAAAGCTTTCTTAAAATACATCTCGACAACATCCATTGTTTTCCCTTCAACCACCTTCTCTATTATTTAATCAAAAAAATCAATTAGATTAGTCAAGCATGATCTACCTTTTACAAATTCATGCTGGCTCTCCTGATTAACTGAAACCTCTCCAAGTGCGTAATTACAGGACAACACTGAAGAATATATCAAGTGCCCTTGTTGTAAGGCATGAGCTGTCAACCTTCTTTTTACCTGAAGAGCCTTTTAAAAAAAATTTGCCTGAAATAAAAACTATTGGGAGCCACATTTCTAAAGCAAATACTTGGCAAATTGCCAAGTGTCTCAGGTGGAATGCGTAATTTGCATATATATTAAATAAAATGCATATATTGAATTTATGTATCAACAGAAAACAAAACTCGAAATTAAAATAGACCCAACTCTGAATTATTGCGTTTTTTGACTTTTTAATTTTGTCAGTAAAGTCATCTTTAAAACAAAGATGCGTAGAATTAAGAATCTTTTTCAGCTATTGATTCTTGCTATTAATAAAAAGCTTCTAATAGCACATTCAGAATAATCTACCATTTCATCTATATTAGAAACAATAATGGTTGCAGCCATACAACCTGTTCCTTGAATCAAAGGCATTATCTATAACCATGGTGTAGCTACACCACTCAAACAGATTTAGAGCACAATGATGTTTTTTGTTAAAATAATCACTTGCAACTGTAAGTACAGCACAATGATTAGCCTCTTATCCCCACAATAAAAACATGACTCTTACTTTTGTTGACTTAACTTTCTTTTAGGCTTTTTCATGTTAACGTGATCCAACTGGAAAAGGTTGGGAGCCGCAAATGAGATGTTAAAGAGCCGCAAGTTGCAGACCCCTGTTGGAAGGCAATATCTACAGGTACAACTGTAATGGGTTTAGTCTCCTCTCAGATTCATTCATTGGTCTGAATGTGGTGCTATGTGAATATTTAATCTTTAGCACGAATAAAGGGAAAACAGCTGCTTTCACTTCAAACATTGAGAGATCCCTACAGAAGGAAGTACGTGAAAATTCAGGACAGGCACTATCTCATGGGCTGAACAGCACATAACATCAAGGCTGTAAACAGTCTTACTTTCTTTGATCAATCAGTAGCAGATAGATTTGATAAAGGCCAGATGTTCATTTGGTAAGATCTAAAAAGTGTTTAATTTAATGGAACCAATGTAATCAAAATGGAGATCAAAATTCTCTATAGAGGAACATTTAAATTTGTACAAGACCTTACAAAATGTTTACAATTCTGCTTGGATGCCCTTTGGAACAGACTAAATCAACCAACTGAAGAGTGCAATCAAGAAATGCTGCTTCTGCATTCCAAAGCTGTTGTGCCAAAATGTTCTCGGCTTTCCCTGAAGTTTCAAAATACTTCTGGCTAACCAGCTAAAGGAACAATTCCATCTACACAGAATGAAATAGCTTAAATTCATCATTGGCAAAACCAGAATAGATTATATTGAAGCGTATTTATCTTGATCCTTGTAGTGAACTATGATGAAAGCAGGAAGGTTTTCTGTTGGTACTCCATAGTTAATAGCATAATTGGTTTATTTGCCAGTATTTACATAACAAGAAATGCAGGAAATTGGGAAAGAAACTGAAATATTCAGAAGAAATCATCGTGAAATACCAAAGGGTGAGAGAGGGAGAGCGGGAGGGCGAGAGAGAGAGGGAGAGCGGGAGAGAGAGGGAGAGCGGGAGGGCGAGAGAGGGGGAGAGCGGGAGGTCGAGAGAGAAAGGTGGGGGGAGGGCGAGAGAGAGAGGTGGGGGGAGGGCGAGAGAGGGCCACTCAGCTCCTGACCTCATGACAGCCTTGGTTCAAACATGGACAAAAGAGCTGAACTCGAGGTGAGGTGAGAGTGACTGCCCTTGACATCAAGGCAGCATTTGACCGAGTATGACATCAAGGAGCCCTAGCAAAACTGGAGTCAATGGGAATAAGGGGGAAAACTCTCTGCTAGTTGGAGTCATACCAAGTGCAAAGGAAGATGGCTGTGGTTGTTGGAGGTCAATCATCTGAGCTTCAGGCCATCACTGCAGGAGTTCCTCAGAGCAGTGTCCTAGGCCCAACCATCTTCAGCTGCTTCATCAATGACCTTCCTTCAATCATGAGGTCAGAAGTGGGGATGTTCGCTGATGATTGCACAATGTTCAGCACCATTCGCGACTCCTCAAATACTGAAGCAGTCCGAGTAGAAATGCAGCAAGACCTGGCTTGGGCTGATAAGTGACTAGTAACATTTGCGCCACACCAGTGCCAGGCAATGACTATCTTCAACAAGAGAGAATCAAACCATCTCCCCTTGACATTCAATGGCATTACCATCGCTGAATCCCCCACTATCAACATCCTATGGGCTACCATTGACCAGAAACTGAGCTGGAGTAGCCATATAAACGCCGTGGATACAAGAGCAGGTCAGAGGCTAGGAATCCTGCGGCGAGTAACTCACCTCCTGACTCCCCAAAGCCTGTCCGCCATCTACAAGGCACAAGTCAGGAGTGTGATGGAATACTCTCCACTTGCCTGGACGGGTGCAGCTCCAACAACACTCAAGAACCTCGACACCATCCAGAACAAAGCAGCCCGCTTGATTGTTTGTGGATGGTGTGCCATTCACTCCCTCCACCACCGACGCACAGCGGCAGCAGTGTGTACCATCTACACGATACACTGCAGCAATGCACCAAGGCTCCTTAGACAGCACCTTCCAAACCCACGACCTCTACCACCTCCAAGGACAAGAGCAGCAGATGCATGGGAACATCACTACCTGCAAGTTCCCGTCCAAGTCACACACCATCCTGACTTGGAACATATATCGCTGTTCCTTCACTGTCGCTGGGTCAAAATCCTGGAACTCCCTTCCTAACAGCACTGTGGGTGTACCTACCTCACATGGACTGCAGCAGTTCAAGTAGGCAGCTCACCACCACCTTCTCAAGGGCAATAAGGGATGGGCAATAAATGCTGGCATAGCCAGCGACGCCCACATCCCATGAATGAATAAAAAAGAGGGGGGAGGGCGAGAGAGAGGGGGAGTGAGAGAGAGGGGTTGGTGACAGAGAGGTAGAGGGCAAGAGAGAGAGAGAGAGAGACACACACAGACAGACAGACAAACAGTGGTGATGTAGTGGTATTATCCCTTGACTTGTAACCTAAAGACCTACAGTATTGTTCTGCATGGCAAAAGGTTAAATTTGAATTCAATTAATAAGTCGGGAATTAAAGCTAGTCTAATGATGTCCGTGAACCATTTGTCGATTGTCGCAAAAACCTATCTGGTTCACAAATGTCCATTAGGGAAGGAAATCTGCCGTCCTTACCTGGTCTGGCCTATATGTGACTCCAGACCCACAGCAATGTGGTTGACTCTTAAATGCCCTCTGAAATGGCCGAGCAAGCCATTCAGTTGTATCAAAGCGCAACCAAGTCGATAGGAATGAAAGCGGATGGACCATCCGGCATCGACCTCGGCACACAGCCCTGTCGACCCTCCATCTGAGGGCTTGCCAAAGTTGGGAGAGCTGTCCCACAAACGATGGGACTGAGATATTCATACTCACCAAATCATACCTTGCAGACAATATCCCAGACACCGCCATCACCATCCCCGGGTATGTCCTGTCCCACTGGCAGGGCAAAGCCAACAGTGGTGGCGGCACAGTGGTATACAGTCGGGAGGGAGTTGCCCTGGGACTCCTCAACATTGACTCCGGACCCCATGAAGTCTCACGCTATCAGGTCAAACATGGGCAAAGAAACCTCCTGCTCATTACCACCTACCGCCCCCTTCTTCAGCTGATGACTCAGTACTCCTCTATGCTGAACAGCACTTGGAGGAAATACTGAAGGTGGCAAGGGCACAGAACGTACTCTGGGTGGGGGACTTCAGCGTCCATCACCAAGAGTGGCTTGGAAGCACCACTACCGACCCAGCTGGTCGAGTCCTAAAGGACATAGCTGCTCGACAGGGTCTGCGGCAGGTGGTGAGGGAACAAACAAGAGGGAAAAACACACTTGACCGCTTCCTCACCAATCTGCCTGCCGCAGATGCATCTGTCCATGACTGTATTGGTAGGAGTGACCACCGCACAGTCCTTGTGGAGACGAAGTCCCGCCTTCACATTGAGGATACCCTCCATCGTGTTGTGTGGCACTATCACCGTGCTAAATGGGATAGATTTCGAACAGATCTAGCAATACAAAACTGAGCATCCATGAGGCGCTGTGGGCCATCAGCAGCAAAAGAACTGTACTCAGCCACAATATGTAACCTCATAGCCCGGCATATACCCCACTCTACAATCACCATCAAACTCAGGGATCAACCCTGGTTCAATCAAGGGTGCAGGAGGGCATGCCAGGAGCAGCACCAGGCATACCTCAAAATGAGGTGTCAACCTGGTGAAGCTACAACCTAGGATGATTGGCATGCTAAACAGCAGAAGCAGCAGTCAATACAGCTAAGCGATCCCACAACCAACGGATCAGATCTAAGCTCTGCAGTCCTGCCACATCCAGCCGTGAATAGTGGTGGACAATTAAACAACTAACTGGCGGAGGTGGCTCCACAAAACACCTGCATCCTTAATGATGGGGGAGCCCAACACATCAATGCAAAAGAGAAGGCTGAAGCATTTGCAACAATCTTCAGCCAGAAGTGCCAAGTGGATGATCTTTCTCAGCCTCCTCCTGAAGTCCCCAGTATCACAGATGCCAGTCTTCAGTCAATTAAATTCACTCTGCGTGATATCACGAAACGACTGAAAGCACTGGATACTACAAAGGCTATGGGTCCCGACAATATTCCGGCAATAGTACTGAAGACCTGTCCTCCAGAACTTGCTGCGCCCCTAGCCAAGCTGTTCCAGTACAGCTACAACAATGGCATCTACCCAACATTGTGAAAAATTACCCAGATATGTCCTGTACACAAAAAGCAAGACAAGTCCAACCCAGCCAATTACCATCCCATCAGTCTACTCTCAATCATCAGTAAAATGATGGAAGGTGTCATCGACAGTACTATCAAGCAGAACTTGCTTAGCAATAACCTACTCAGTGACACTCAGCTTGGGTTCCGCCAGGGCCTCTCAGCTCCTGACCTCATTATAGCCTTGGTTCAAACTGAACGCCAGAGATGCGGTAAGAGTGACTGCCCTTGAAATCAAGGCAGCATTTGACAGAGTATGGCATCAAGGAGCCCTAGCAAGACTGGAGTCAATGGGAATCAGGGGGTAAACTCTCCGTTGGTTGTGTCGTACCTAGCACAAAGGAAGATGGTTGCAGGTTACTCATCTCAGCTCCAGGACATCACTGCAGGAGTTCCTCAGGGTAGTGTCTTGGGCCCAAACATTTTCAGCTGCTTCATCAATGACCTTCTTTCAATCATAAGGTCAGAAGTGGGGATGTTCGCTGACGATTGCACAATGTTCAGCACCATTCGCGACTCCTCAGATACTGAAGCAGTCCGTGTAGAAATGCAGCAAGACCTGGACAATATCCAGGCTTGGGCTGATAATTGGCAAGTAATATTCGTGCCACACAAGTGCCAGGTGATGACCATCTCCAACAAGAGAGATTCTAACCATCTCCCCTTGACATTCAATGGCATTGCGATTGCTGAATCTCCCACTATCAACAGCCTGTGGGTTATCATTAACCAGAAACTGAACTGGAGTAGGCATATTAATACCGTGGCTACAAGAGCAGGTCAGAGGCTAGGAATCTTGCAGCAAGTAACTCACCTCCTGACTCCCCAAAGCCTGTCCACCATCTACAAGGCATAGGTCAGGAGTATGATGGAATACTCTCCACTTGCCTGGATGGGTGCAGCTCCAACAATACTCAAAATGCTTGACACAATCCAAGACAAAGCTGCCTGCTTGATTGGAACTCCTTCCACAAACATTCACTCCCTCCACCACCGACACACAGTAGCAGCAGTGTGTACCATCTACAAGACACACTGCAGCAACTCACCAAGGCTCCTGCGATACCACCTTTCAAACCTGCGACCTCTACCAACTAGAAGGACAAGGGCAGCAGATGCATGGGAACACCACCTGCAAGTTCCCGTCCAAGCCACACACCATCCTGACTGGGAACTATATCACTGTTCTTCCACTGTCGCTGGGTCAAAATCCTGGAACTCCCTTGCTAATAGCACAGTGGGTGTACTTACCCCACATGGACTGCAGCGGTTCAAGAAGGCAGCTCACCACCACCTTCTCAAGGGCAATTAGGGATGGGCGACGCCCACATCCCACAAACAAATAAAAAGAGAGTTGGGGGGCAGACACGGTGGGTGGGGGGGGGGGGGGGGGGGGGGGGTGGAGAGGAGGACGGACACAGTCATGAAAACCATACCCGCCAAAATGTGACATTAATTTCGTCATCTAGAATATTAATTTTTAAACTGCTACTGGACTGAAAAATAACTTGTTTAGAGAGACCACAGCAGTGGCTGAAAACACGACTGCTCGTTTTACCTTCTAAAAGACAGTCGGAAAAAAAAAAAGAGACAATGGGAACTGCTCAGATTCAATTAACAAAGATTGGTCTGGGCCTGGCCTGTCAGAAGATCTTACATAAACCAACGATTCTCGGAATACCGCCATCATTAACAATGAGCTCACTTGACTCAATGTGGACATTGCAGCACTTCAGGAGACATGCCTGCCTGCGAGCGGATCACTAAGAAAGCAAGACTACACCTTCTACTGGCAGGGTAGGGATCCTGAAGAACCAAGACAGCATGGAGTGGGCTTCGCCATCAGAAACTCTTTTCTCAGCACGAAAGAGCCACCTTCAAATGGTTCGGAATGCATACTGTCCATCCGACTGCTCACCACCTCTGGCCTCGTACACCTACTCAGTATCTATGCTCCAACACTGTCCTCTCCACCTCAAGTTGAAGACCAGTTCTACGAGGAACTCCACAATATCATTAGCAGAATTCCTAATACCAAACATTTGTTCCTGCTGGGGTACTTTAACGCCAAGGTTGGGGCCGACCATGACTCATGGTCCTCCTGCCTTGGGCGCTATGGCATTGGAAGGATGAATGAGAATGGACAAAGACTGCTGGAGTTGTGTACCTATCACAACCTCTGCATCACCAACTCGTTCTTTCATACTAAACCCTGTCACCAGGTTTTATGGAGACACCCAAGGTCACGTCATTGGCACCAGCTGGACCTCATCGTCACAAGCCGAGCCTCTATTACCAGTGTCCAAATCACACCCAGCTTCCATAGTGCGGACTGCGACACCAACTATTCCCTAGTGTGCAGCAAAGTTAGACTCAAACCAAAGAAGCTACATCACTCCAAGCAGAAGGGCTGCCCGCACCTCAACATTAACAGCATTTCTAATCCACAGCTGTTACATATGTTTCTAAATTCACTTGAAAAAGCCCTTCAAAACACTCCTGCAGGGGATGCAGAGACGAAGTGGGCCCACATCAGAGATGCCATCTATGACCACCTTTGGCAAAGGTGAGAAGCAGAATGCAGACTGTTTTAAATCTCACTTTGAAAAGCTGGAACCTGTCATAGCCGCTAAGCGCACTGCACTGTTGAACTACAAGAAAGCCCCCAGCGAGTTAACATCTGTAGCACTTAAAGTAGCCAGAAGCGCTGCACAAAGAACAGCCAGGCGCTGTGCAAATGACTACTGGCAACACCTACACAGCCATATTCAGCTGGCCTCAGGCACCGGAAACATCAGAGGAATGTATGATGGCATTAAGAGAGCTTTTGGTCCAACCATCAAGAAGACCGCCCCTCTCAAGTCTAAATCAGGGGAAACGATCACTGACCAACGCAAGCAAATGGACCGCTGGGTAGAGCACTACCTAGAAGTGTACTCCAGGGAAAATGTCACCGATACTGCCCTCAATGCAGCCCAGTCTCTGCCAGTCATGGTTGAGCTGGACGAACAGCCAACAAAATCAGAACTCAGTGATGCCATTGATTCTCTAGCCAGCGGAAAAGCCCCTGGGAAGGACAGCATTACCCCTGAAATAATCAAGAGTGCCAAGCCTGCTATACTCTCAGCACTCCATGAACTGCTTTGCCTGTGCTGGGATGAGGGAGCAGTAGCACAGGACATGCACGATGCCAATATCATCACCCTCTATAAGAACAAGGGTGACCGTGATGACTGCAACAACTACTGTGGAATCTCCCTGCTCAGCATAGTGCCTTCCCTCGAGTCGTTGTAAACAGACTTCAGAAGCTGGCTGAGCGTATCTACCCTGAGGCACAGTGCAGATTTCGAGCAGAGAGGTCCACCATTGGCATGCTGTTCTCCCTTCGCCAGCTACAGCAGAAATGCCGTGAACAACAGATGCCCCTCTACGTTGCTTTCATAGATGTCACCAAAGCCTTTGACATTGTCAGCAGATGTGGTCTCTTCAGACTACTAGCAAAGATTGGATGTCCACCAAAGTTACTAAGTATCATCACCTCATTCCATGAGGATATGAAAGGCACGAGAGAGAGGCGGAGGGAGAGGGAGGAGGGCGAGGCGGGAGGAGGGCGAGGCAGAGGGAGAGGGCGAGGCAGAGGCAGAGGGAGAGGGCGAGGCAGAGGGAGAGGGCGAGGCAGAGGGAGAGGGCGAGGCAGAGGGAGAGGGCGAGGCAGAGGGAGAGGGCGAGGCAGAGGCAGAGGGCGAGGCAGAGGGAGAGGGCGAGGCAGAGGCAGAGGGAGAGGGCGAGGCAGAGGGAGAGGGCGAGGCAGAGGGAGAGGGCGAGGCAGAGGGAGAGGGCGAGGCAGAGGGAGAGGGCGAGGCAGAGGGAGAGGGCGAGGCAGAGGGAGAGGGCGAGGCAGAGGGAGAGGGCGAGGCAGAGGGAGAGGGCGAGGCAGAGGGAGAGGGCGAGGCAGAGGGCGAGGGCGAGGCAGAGGGCGAGGCAGAGGGAGAGGGCGAGGCAGAGGGAGAGGGCGAGGCAGAGGGAGAGGGCGAGGCAGAGGGAGAGGGCGAGGCAGAGGGAGAGGGCGAGGCAGAGGGAGAGGGCGAGGCAGAGGGAGAGGGCGAGGCAGAGGGAGAGGGCGAGGCAGAGGCAGAGGGAGAGGCAGAGGCAGAGGGAGAGGGAGAGGCAAAGGGAGAGGGCGAGGCAAAGGGAGAGGGAGAGGCAAAGGGAGAGGGAGAGGCAAAGGGAGAGGGAGAGGCAGAGGGAGAGGCAGAGGGAGAGGCAGAGGGAGAGGCAGAGGGAGAGGCAGAGGGAGAGGCAGAGGGAGAGGCAGAGGGAGAGGCAGAGGGCGAGGCAGAGGGCGAGGCAGAGGGCGAGGCAGAGGGCGAGGCAGAGGGCGAGGCAGAGGGCGAGGCAGAGGGCGAGGCAGAGGGCGAGGCAGAGGGCGAGGCAGAGGGCGAGGCAGAGGGCGAGGCAGAGGGAGCGGCAGAGGGAGAGGGCGAGGCAGAGGGAGAGGGAGAGGGGGAGGAGGAGGGGAGGCGGAGGGGGAGGCGGAGGGGGAGGAGGAGGGGGGGAGGAGGAGGGGGAGGAGGAGGAGGGGGAGGAGGAGGGGGAGGAGGAGGGGGAGGAGGAGGGGGAGGAGGAGGGGGAGGAGGAGGAGGGGGAGGAGGAGGGGGAGGAGGAGGGGGAGGAGGAGGGGGAGGAGGAGGGGGAGGAGGAGGGGGAGGAGGAGGGGGAGGAGGAGGGGGAGGAGGAGGGGGAGGAGGAGGGGGAGGAAGAGGGGGAGGAAGAGGGGGAGGAAGAGGGGGAGGAAGAGGGGGAGGAAGAGGGGGAGGAAGAGGGGGAGGAAGAGGGGGAGGAAGAGGGGGAGGAAGAGGGGGAGGAAGAGGGGGAGGAAGAGGGGGAGGAAGAGGGGGAGGAAGAGGGGGAGGAAGAGGGGGAGGAAGAGGGGGAGGAAGAGGGGGAGGAAGAGGGGGAGGAAGAGGGGGAGGAGGCGGAGGGCGAGGCGGAGGGCGAGGCGGAGGGCGAGGCGGAGGGCGAGGCGGAGGGCGAGGCGGAGGGCGAGGCGGAGGGCGAGGGAGGGCGAGGGCGTGGCAGAGCGAGGGCGTGGCAGAGCGAGGGCGTGGCAGAGCGAGGGCGTGGCAGAGCGAGGGCGTGGCAGAGCGAGGGCGTGGCAGAGCGAGGGCGTGGCAGAGCGAGGGCGGGAGCGAAGGCGAGGGCGGGAGCGAAGGCGAGGGCGGGAGCGAAGGCGAGGGCGGGAGCGAAGGCGAGGGCGGGAGCGAATGCGAGGGCGAGAGCGAGGCAGACTGAATAAGGGTCACTGACCTGAAACGTCAACTCTGCTTCTCTCTCCACAGATGCTGCCAGACCTGCTAAGTTTTTCTAGCACTTTCTGTTTTTATTTCAGATTTCCAGCATCCGCAGCATTTTGCTTTTATTTTAGAGGAAGGAAGCAGTGCTGATTCTAGTTTTGGAGAATGAAGTGGGGCAAGTGGACCATGTTTCAGTTGGACAGCATTTGAGGAACAGTGATCACATCATCAGGTTTAGAATAGTTATGGAAAAGAACTTAACTGGAGGGGGCCAACTTCAATAAGTTGAAAAGGGATCTAGCCCAGGTGGACTGGAATCAAAAATTGGTAGGCAAAACAGTAATTGAACAATGGAAGGCCTTAAAAGAGATGATTCAGGTACAGTGTGGACACATTCTTATGAAGGGGAAAGGGAAGGTTAGAGCTCCCTGGGTGACTAAAGATATATAGAGGTTAAAATGAGACAAAAAAAGGAGGCTTCTGATAATTTTCAAATTCATAATACAGTAGAGAACCAAGCTGGAGATAGAAAGTACAGAGGAGATCTAAAAAAGGGAATAAACGGGCCAAAGAAAAAAGTATGAGAATAGATTAGTGGATAACAAAGGAAACAAATGGTGAAAAAGCAGTTGCAAGGACAGGAAGAAGAGAGCACTGGTGAACGATTGTTTTCCAGACTGGAGGGAGATGTACAGTTGTGTTCCCCTGGGATCGGTATTAGCACCACTACTCTTTCTGATTTATATTAATGACCTGGACTTGTACATGCAGGGCATAATTTCAAAATTTGCAGATGATACAAAACTCAGAAATGGAGTAACTAACTTCAGGTGCACATAGAGAAACTGGTAAAATGGGTAGACACATAACAGATGAAATTTAACAGAGAAGTGTGAAGTGATACATTTTGATAGGAAGAATGAAGAGAGGCAATATGAACTAAATGGTACAATTTTAAAGGGGGTGCAGGAACAGAGAAACCTGAGGGTGTATGTACATAAATCATTGAAGGTGGCAGGACAAGTTGAGAAGGCTGTTAAAAATGCATATGGGATCCTAGGCTTTATTAATAGAGCACAAAAGCAAGGAAGTCATGCTAAATCTTTATAAAACACTGGTTAGGCTTCAGATGGAAAAGTGTGTTCATTTCTAGGCACCACAATTTAGGAAGGATGTCAAGGCCTTGGAGAGGGTACAGAAGAGATTTACTAGGATGATACAAGGGATGAGAGCTTTCAGTTATGTGGAGACACAAGAGAATTTGGGGTTATTCTCCTTATAGTAGAAAAGTTTTAAGGGGAGAGGTGTTCAAAATCATTAATGGTTTTGATGGAGTAAATAAGAATAAAGTGTTTCCAGTGGCAGAAAGGTCAGTAACCAGAGGATACAGATTTAAGCTGAATAGCAAAAGAACTAGAGGTGATATGATGAAACTTTCTTTATATGTAAAAAATAAAGCAAGTTGTTGTGAACTGAAATTCACTACCCGAAAGGATTTTGTAAGCCGATTGAATAGTAACATTCCGAAGGGAATTGGATAAATACTTGAAGGGAAAGGTTTAGAGGATTATGGAGAAAATGGGTGGGGAAAAATAGTGGAATTAATTGAATAGCTCTACCAAAAGAACTGGCACAATGGGCTGAATTACCCCCTTCTGTGCTGTATTATATGACCCAGTTGTTTCCTGCTTTTCTATGAAGCAGCTTATACATACTTCAGTCAGTAGTTTCCTCTGTGTTTCGAATATCTGCGTTTTTTCCCATTCCATCTCTTTTCCCCAAACCCCCAACAAACTTTACTAAAATGCTGATCTCGTTTGCATTCTCTAAAAAGGTTACACCTTTTTACACAATTACAGCATTTTCTATTTTTATTTCAAATTTCCAGCATCTGCAGTGTTTTAATTAGCAAATACGACAAGATTGTTCTAGGACCCACTGAAAATTAATAAATTGTATTCACCCCTCCGCCCCCCCCCCAACTTTTCATGTGCAACTGAAGCAAACTGTGGGTGAAGTAGCTTCATAACTTTCTAACCCCATAATATTTGTATTTTCTGGCATTAATGGCTAAAAGCACAATTACGTGATGTTCAATCGTTAAACTGCTAAAAATTATGATATTGCTGGGTTTTCATTCTTTTCTTTCAGAGTTAACCAAAGCATTTCCCTAAGTAAGTCACAGATCAATGATGCAGGCAATAGCATTAATTCTTGTCAAAACTGCTCTCACCAAATCGTCAAGTTACAAAAAATAAATTACCTTCCAACATGGCCACCATCTACCGAGTCCTGGCTACCAGCTTCACTGGGCGTGCTCACTGATTTCGAGGAGGGAGACATAGGGGTTGGGACTAAATAATGAAAATAACAGGTATCCCATATTACTAACTGCAGTGGCTGCACTGATGGTGAGCAACATCAGACAAGAAACAAAACAAAAAAGGGTTTAAATAAATGGGGAACATAGCAGAAAATGGAATTGAAATGGTAAAAGCCAAAAGCAAAAGGAAAGAAAAATAAAAAGGAAGAAAATCAAATGAATATTTAATTTTTGTTTTTGCAAAAATAATCACTCAAAATGAGTTTGGAATGTGCACATTACAATCATATTAAAATGCAGCAAGGTTTCAGCTGTCACTTAAAATTATTGTAGTGAAACAATTTGATTCATAAATGCAAATATTCTAACAAAAAGTATGTTAATTATTGCAATAATTTCAGAGGCCTATGCCAATATGTAGGCAAACAGCAGAAACTAAACCACATTGCCAAAAACAAACATGAAACAGAATTGGTCTGTTAGCAGTTTGTCTTCTAAATTATCTTTAGTTCCAAGATACTACCTTTAAATAAAAATCAATAACATTCAGAAATCTTTTACTTCACAGAGTATTGAAAAAGACAATTTTAATTATTTAAACGTTTAACATTGGATTAGATGATCACTACCATCAGCAATCTTCAGAACCAAAATCATAAAAATTGACACTCTCATGGGCAACAATTTCCTTCATTTATGCAGAGTAATACAGATTATAAAAAAGGGTCAGATGCATACGTTTCAGTCTATATTTAGAGTTAGAATACTTAAATTTACTCTTCTAATATAGTTAAACAATGTGATAACCAATTTTTCTATCACAATTTTAAAATGTTCAATTTTATTCCAATCCATCTTAATGTAATTGTGAAAAAGCAGAATTATCAAAGAAACAGATTTGTTCTGAAAATAAAAAAAGGTACATCCCATTTTCAATTAAACTAAATTTAAGGGGAGTGGGATTAACTGGATAGAGGAATCATAATAACAATAGCTCTTCAAAAAGCCAGCACAGGCACGATGGGCAGAGCAGCCTCCTCTTGAGTTCTATAATTCTATAATTTGAAGCACTGCTCCAGGGAAGACCCACAATTTGATTTTGCATGTATTTAAAAAGGCTTCTGAAAAAGTACATTATGTGCTTAGATTTTCTAAATTGCAGCTGAAACCCTGTCAGAAAATACATAACTACATATGTATTTATTTGTACACCTTCTCTAGATATTTGTAAAGACAAAAACTAAAAAGGATCACAAGTCTGAAAACCATGAATTAAATCAGAAACATTTTGAAGAGACAACAGAAAGCAACTGCACATAAAATATACATTGCAAAGCTCACATTGGGAAAAGCAGGTATGAATAAAAAAAACTAAAACATCAATGCATTTGGAACAGTTGAAATACAGATCAATAGAATCATTTCTTCAGCCACCTACTTGTCCATTTTAATTTAGTGTTAACATTTATGTAACGTTTCTGGTCCCAGAAGTTCAGTTAAAACTGTATTCTGGACAAGATAAGTATGACTGTCGTACAGCTTTATTAATACTTTGTTGAAAACATTCAGATCCAAACTTTACAAGGTGAATACGAAGTTAGATCACAAGCATAGAAGCATTCATGACCTGACTTTGACCAAATAGGTAGAATCAATAATGTTTTTTTCACTAACTCATTAAAAATAAGCCTTGTCAGCCTTATCCAGTCAGCATGCAGCTTTTTAACAATTTTAACTGCAACTGCATAAATAAGAAATTTTTCAAGAGCACTACATGATTATTACATCAATAACACAAATGGCAGCAAGAAAAACAGATGCCGCTAAATGGGTAACATGCAATAAGAACCATGGTGCTAAAGCTGTATTGATTTTTCTACAAGAATGTAACACTTCTGATTTGATGTTTCTGTTCTCTTTTGAAAAGGTCTTGGACTATTCAAGATGGAATTTCAATTTCTAATTATATTGCTTAGACCTGTACACCTTTCAACAAAAATGGAAACATGTCTCAATTTTTTTTTTAAAAACAGGAATTTTAGGAGTGTCCAGCTGCTTTCATTGAGATAAATACATTCTCCCCCTACCCACTATCCAAAGGCTAGTCAATTTCATTATACAAGCTGATTTTTAAAAAAACAAGAGTGGACACAAAAAAAGATTTGACGCTGTGGTTGGATATGGAATACATGGTGCCTCTGTGGTGCGACACAATTTGTGCAAATGTGAGCTTGATGCCGAGTTTTATTGTTCAGCTGTGGAAAAAAGGCGGGGGGTGGGGGGTGCGGGAAGGGTGGTGAAATAAAGGCAGCTAATAGTGCAACACTTTCACTCACCTCACTCCAGGTTCTGGTTCAGAGGAGCATTGGTAGAAGCTGGAGAACAGATTTCCTGCCCGCATTCAGTACACGCCAAAGGGCGATCAATAATAATGTTTCCAGTTTTGTTATTTTGATAATTCTTGAATTTGGAGTACAACTACAAATGCCTCAACTTTATTCCATTAACATGGCATTACAGTCCACTATCAAATACCTATTCACTTTCAATAAATCTAAATTCGTAAATTTTAACTTCTGGCTGCCAGAGAAGAGTTTTTTTTATAAACTAGAAATAGTTTATATTTCCCAATTTTATTTTATTAGCTCTCCCATTTCTTTCCTTTTTTAATTCTTTCCCTTTAAAATTTGTCAAGTTGTATTCTTAGCACTTGTTTCTCTTTTATCTTTTCTCTGTCTTATTTGCTGCTGGTTTTAAGTTTTCTATAGTTTTCCTATTTTAATTTTCATTTCCAAATTCTGCCAGTTAACCTGCAAAATTCTAGTGGATATCACCATCTTCCAACTCGCACTCCAACATTTTGTCCTTTACCCCCTTATGCGCCATCACATAAGGCTCATTACTATTTTTCCTCAATCTCAAAATGACTTGTGTCATCCCAAGGTATTGGATCTTTCACAACAGAAACAAATGCCACACTCATCAAGATCACATTATATAAAACAGTGACTTGGCTCCTTACCCAGTGCTGGCTCTGGGGCTATGCCAATGCTCTGTAGCAAAGCCTCCGTCTCTCTTCGCTTGCGGTCAAGATCAGAGTCCTCAGGGGGTGGTTCTTTCTTATGTTGCATCTCCGCCTGAAAGAACAACAGGAAACTCCACTCTTGATAGAAAATATTTTGTTTCCCTCATATTTGAAATAAATTTCATATTCAACCACTGAATGGCATATGGAGATGTATATAAAGCATGAAATAAATGTTATGACACAATGGGCTGAATTTCTTTTCCTGCCGCTGCTACTGGCAGCGGGCGATGAAAATGGCAGCCCGCACACAGGCCGCACGCCATCACAATGTAGTGCTGGGCTGCTCATTTAAATATGCAGGGCAGGCACGCCCCCCCTGCCCTCCATCACGTGGCGGGGGCAGCCTCAGCGACACCGTGAACAGCATCAGCTGCTTCTGTGCAGGCACAGGCATCATTTTTAAAAGGCAACCAGACCTGCACCGACACTGCAGATTTGAACCCCTACCCACCCAAACACTGCACTGTAAATAAATGTCTAACCCGTTCTCCCCCACAATACACTGCAAACAGTCGTCCCCATTTCTCCCCCTCTCAAAAAAACAAAGTGCCGAACTGACCTCTTTTCCCCACCGCCCCCCACAACTGCACTAAGTGCAGAGATCACCCCTTCCCCACTCTAGAAATGCACAATTGGCCCCGTTTCTCCCACCACCCCCCCCCCACCCAACTACACTAAGAGTTCTAAGTTCCTCCCTTCACCACCTTGGTGGCGCCAGCTTTCCCTGAACGGGAAAAGTGAAGGCATTTGAGTGCCGCCCGTCACACCGAAGATCCCAGACAGCCAGCAAGATTGCGGGGAATTGCGTGTAAATGTCTTCATGACCTTTATTTCAATATTTAACGTCGGGTCCTGTCGCCAAGTGGTGGGGGGGCCGCCACAGAGCCTCGCCACCACCGGAAAGATTGGGCCCGGCAATCCCAGCATTGGGCTCCACTGCAATCTTCCAGCCCCATCCCCCCATGGAGCCCAATGTCGGGAGCTCAACAAGATACAGCCCAATGTATTCAGGACTATTCTTCAAGGTGTCCCTCAATGCTCACAAATACAACATTTATTGCTCCAAAAATATGTTTGGGAAGTCTAAAGGAGTTATCTCCAGGACTCAATCAGGCAAATTTTCCTCTACTGTATTTGGACATAAATAATCACTTGGGCAGAGCACAGAGGAAAATATTGCGGGCAGGACTGTTAAGGAGCCTGCCCGATTCTTCACTATGTACACTCAGTACAGGTAGCTAATTACATCCAAGCACAACCCAGTAAAATCTGCCCCATTAAATCTGTCTCTTACAATATTATTCTACCAGTCTCTTAATTTGCTGTTTAAAATATAATTTCTAATATTCTATTTGATCTGTGGCATTGCTTAAAGAGTAGAATATATTGTACATGTCTCTCCCCCACCTCCCCCCCCCTCCACCCCCAATAACTACCAAGATCCTGGCTCCTCCTCATATTAGTCTTCTAACATTGCATGTCTCTCTCTTCCTTGCGTGCTCACACATTTTCTCTAATGCTTTGTCTTTGATTTTCTTTCATAGGATAGGGTCTTTTGAGTTGGTCAGGGATAGGAGGGCGTGACTGCGTAAGGCAGGTAAGGGAATTGAGAAGGCAGAAGTAGAGGATCTTCAGCCCTTGCAATTGTCCAACAGGTTTATTATTCTTTCAGCTTGTATGGATGAGACTGGGGGCTGCAGGGTGGATGAGCAAATTGACCATGGCACCAGGGTCCAGGAAGCCATTCAAGCAGAGGGAGCAAATAGGAATGTAGTGGTAGCAGGGGACAAACACTGTTCTCTGCAGCCAAGAGCGAGAGTCCTGTTACGACCGAGGTGGGAGGAGTGCACTGTTTTTCTAGTTCCACTTCTCTCCAGGACACAACATATATTTTAAATTTTTTCCCAGTTACTGATGCAATGAATCATAGACTCTATTTTTATCCCAGAATAAAATACACCAACCAGGTTTCTTTCATGAACAGCAAAATTATCAGTTAATTATAAAACAAGTCTTAACCAGTAATGGTGCACAGCATTAACACAGAGCTTGAAATATAAAAGTTCCTTAGCCCCACAGACACACACACGGTCAACCGGAAAAATAGAGATTTACTCTTTGGAGCTTTACAAAAAAAATACTTTGGCCGAATACTTGACGAAAAAAGAGATATGGAAAGATGTCAGAAGTCCTTTGTTTTGGTTTGGCATCCCAAATACACGTAGACGGCTGTCACTGGGATTATCCTAGAACAGGTCTTGTCAGGTGACGTTGAAGATCAGCTTGGGCAGGCTTTCCAGGAAAAATGCAGCAACTGGGGTTTTAGGCAGTTTCTTACACTTGCTTCTCAGCGCTTCCTCAAGATATGGAAAAGTTGGCAGGCTTTTTTTTTTAAAGAGATGGAACAAGTGGAATTGGGTTTTGCTCCTTTAGCAGGTTTTCTCCAACTGTCTTTTGTAATACTATCCACACCCTCACTCACTGTACAAAGCAAAACCAAAAACAATGTCACAAGAGTCAAGCCTCCTGACCCCTATAAATCTTGATCTGTCACTCCTTTGCAAATATCTTTCCCCAAGTCAAAAAAACCCTGCTGGGTAATTATCTGAAGACAGGTGCTTGCCAGTAAGGGCTTGTTTTTAGCACTCCTCCATTCTTCCAGTAATTGTTTGTTTTCAAATCAAGCTCAGCCCAAAAGACCTTCTGATGACCTCTTTAAAAAGAACACAAAGTTCCAGCATATATGGAATCCTTTTCAGTTTTAAAACTCAAATCCTCAATTTTTTTTTTTTTAAAAAGGAAGCACTCGTAACACCTCCACCCTTGGAGGAATGCAACGCCATTTTCAAATATGTGTCATTACATGGGCGGCACAGTGGCAAGCACCACAGCCTCACAGCTCCAGCGACCCGGGTTCGGTTCTGGGTACTGCCCACGTGGAGTTTGCAAGTTCTCCCTGTGTCTGCGTGGGTTTTCGCCGGGTGCTCCGGTTTCCTCCCACAGCCAAAGACTTGCAGGTTGACAGGTAAACTGGCCATTGTAAATTGCCCCTAGTATAGGTAGGAGAATGGTGGGGATGTGGTAGAGAATATGGGGTTAATGTAGGATTAGGAGAAATGGGTGGTTGTTGGTCAGCACAGACTTGGTGGGCTGAAGGGCCTGTTTCAGTGCTGTATTTCTAAATCTAAATAAAACAAAGTGTGGAGGAAAAAAAAAATTAAAAATTTTAAGACACCTTTTCACACTCATATTCATTCAATCTTTACCTGTAGCTAATACAGTTCTGCTTTGTACCATCTTTGCACTCAGATAACTCAAAGCAAAGCTAGATTCTATAAAGCATCCACAACTACATTATTTATCCCCGCAATGTGGATAATCTTTAAGTGATAAGGTTGCAATAGTAAACTCCATTGGAATAGTCTGGCATTCTGATTTTTGAATTTTGCCACAAAGGCGAGGGGGATACGTTCAGTATAAACTAATGCCTCTCCGTAGTCGTGGCTGAATTTTACCAACCTTCCGCCGTCGGGGGTTGTGGCAGGGGGTGGGGGGGCACCCAAAAAATGCCTCCGGGAGTGGCCTGCCACGGGTCTCAATGCCAGGAAGTCCCGGCGCCATATTGCTGGTGGCAGCAAGGCCTCGTGGCGCCCACTGCCGCTCAGCGATGGGAGAAGAATTTAAATATGTTAATTAATGCAAAGTAATGAATTAATGACTTATCTGCTCCTGTCAGCCGTCCCACTCCAAGATTGTGGTCGGTTGCCGTGACTCCTATGCCTTCGGATCTGCATCTGGAGATCCAATGCGGACACTGGTGGGGAGGGGGGGAGGAGGTAGGTATTTCAGTGTGGGAGGGGTGAGCGGGGTCAAACCGATATGATTAGTGTAGGGGATGGTGGAATGGATTAAAGATAAAGGTTTTTGAACATTAGGGGTGGGGGGGGGGCGAGGTCAGGTATACAAGATAAAGGTTTTTGAACATGGGGGAGGGCAATACATGAGCTGTCTGGTTTTTGGGTGGGTTGGAGGGGGTCTAGAAATATTTATTTACATCTTTTCATTAAATTTAAAATGCATGTCACTTCAAAAACTTAAAGCCCATGGCAGCCCTTTAGATGGCGCCTGCGCAGTGGCTCCAGACGCTGTTTTTGGGGACAGATCACCCGCTTCCTACACATCATCAGGGGGGTTGGGGGGGGGGGGGGGGGGGGGAGGGCGGGGGCCGGTCCACCCTGGCCATGTAAATGAGCCACTGTGGTTAATATCGCGGCAGCTTCGCGGAGTAAAGCCCTTGCATACGTGCTGCCATCTTTGAAGCTCGCCGCAGGGTTCGGTGGCGAGCTTGTAAAATGCAGCCAATAGACTTCAAAATGCTCAAGAGCCAATAACACATCTGGGGTTTCTTTTTCCACTGTTGAATATCTTTTTTGGTGTCGTTTTAGCTTTTTGGAAAAAGTATCCCACTGGTCTTTCTATACCTCATTCAACGTCTTGTAACAGGACTGCACCGACCCCCAAGTCACTAGCATCAATTGCTACCTTGAAGGGCTTAGTGAAATTTGAAGCAGCCAACACTGGTTCATTAATAAAAATGACTTTCAGCCTCTCAAAAGATGCTTGGCACTCCCCTGAGCACACTACCTTGGTTTTTTTTTTCTGTAGCAAATCTGTCAGTGGAGTAGTATAGTACTAACATTTGGTACAAACTTGTGGTAGAAACCATACATCCCCAAAAACCTCATGATTTCTCGATTAGTCTTAGGGAACTCCACCAATGCTTGTCCTTTTGCTGTTCTTGGCAACACTTGCCCTCGCCTTACTAAATGCCCGAGGTAGGTTACGCTGGCTTTTGCGAATTCACTTTTGGCAAGGTTTATTACTAAATCAGCTGCTTGTAATTTTCTAAACAGAGTTTCTAGCTGTTTCAAGTGGTCCTTCCAAGTGTCACTGTGTACCAGCACATCAACAAGGTAAACCACACAGTTAGGAACACTGGCTACCACTTGGTTCATTGATCTCTGAAAAGTTGCTGGGGCATTGTTTAGCCCAAATGGCATGACTCGACATTGTAAAAAACCGTCTGGTGTGACAAAGGCCGATATTTCTTTAGCTCGGGGTGTTAAAGGAACCTGCCGGTATCCCTTTAACAAATCTATTTTGTAAGAAATGCAGCACTGCCCACTTGGTCAATAGTCTTCCAAGCGAGGTATTGGGTAGGAGTCTGCCTTTGTTACTGCATTAACCTTTCTGTAGTCTATGCAGAATTTAGTTGAACAAATTAGTATTTCTTAAATAATAATAGATTAGAAAGTGTAGATGTACAAAGGGATGGGTGTCCTCATCAGTAAGTCACTAAAAGCTAGCATGCAAGTGCAGCAAGCAATTAGGAAGGCAAATGCCTTTATTGCAAGAGTATTTGAGTACAGGAGTACTGAAGTCTTGCTTCAAATGTTTAGAACCTTGGTTAGACTGCATCTGGAGTACTATGTGCCGTTTTGGTCCGCTTACCTTAGGAAGGATATTATTGCCATCGAGGGAGTGCAACAAAGGTTTACCATACTTGTTCCCAGGATGGCAGGACTGTCCTATGAAGAGATTGGGGAAACTGGGCCTGTATTATCTAGAGTTTTGATGACTGAGAGGTCATCTCATTGAAACCTACAAAATACTTAGAGGGATACACAGGGTAGATGCAGGTAAAACGTTTCCCCTGGTTGAGGAGTCTAGAACCAGGGAACACAACTTCAAAATAAGGGGGAAGCCACTAAGGACCGAGATAAGGAGAAATTTCTTTACTCAAAGGGTTGTGAATCTCTAGAATTCTCTACCCCAGAGGGCAATGGAAGCTCAGTCATTGAGTTTGTCGAAAGCAGAGATGGACAGATTTCTAAATACCAATGACATAAAGGGATATGGGGATAGTTTGGGAAAAAGGCATTGGAGTGGATGATCAGCTATGATCATATTGAATGGAGGAGCAGGATCGATGGGCTGAATTGCCTACTCCTGTTCCTATGTTCCTATGTAACATGACAGGGGAACTGCAGCTGCTTTGACTGGGTTCAGTTAGGTGGTTTTTCAGCATGTATTGGTGTTCTGCTTTTACCTGGGCCTTTTTTCTGGACTTAAGTGATAAGGATGCTATTTTATAGAAAAGGATTCACCTACATGGACAGAGATGGGAATCTGTGTGTGGAGCCAGAGGAAATGGGCGAGGTACTAAATGAGTACTTTGCATCAGTATTCACCAAAGAGAAGGACTTGGTGGATGATGAGCCTAGGGAAGGGAATGTAGATAGTCTCAGTCATCTCATTATCAAAAAGGAGGAGGTGTTGGGTGTCTTGCAAAGCATTAAGGTAGATAAGTCCCCAGGGCCTGATGGGATCTACCCCAGAATACTAAGGGAGGCAAGGGAAGAAATTGCTGGGGCCTTGACAGAAATCTTTGCATCCTCATTGGCTACAGGTGAGATCCCAGAGGACTGGAGCATAGCCAATGTTGTTCCTTTGTTTAAGAAGGGTAGCAAGGATAATCCAGGAAATTATAGGCCGGTGAGCCTTACATCAGTGGTAGGGAAATTATTAGAGAGGATTCTTCGGGACAGTACTTACTCCCATTTGGAAACAAACGGACTTATTAGCGAGAGGCAGCATGGTTTTGTGAAGGGGAGGTCGTGTCTCACTAATTTGATTGAGTTTTTGAGGAAGTGACAAAGATGATAGATGAAGAAAGGGCAGTGGATGTTATCTATATGGACTTCAGTAAAGCCTTTGACAAGGTCCCTCATGGCAGACTGGTACAAAAGGTGAAGTCACACAGGATCAGAGGTGAGCTGGCAAGATGGATACAGAACTGGCTCTGTCATAGAAGACAGAGGGTAGCAGTGGAAGGGTGCTTTTCTGAATGGAGGAATGTGACTAGTGGTGTTCTGCAGGGATCAGTGCTGGGACCTTTGCTGTTTATAGTATATATAAATGATTTGGAGGAAAACGTAGCTGGTCTGATTAGTAAGTTTGCGGACGACACAAAGGTTGGTGGAGTTGCGGATAGTGATGAGGATTGTCAGAGGATACAGATCGGTTGGAGACTTGGGCGGAGAAATGGCAGATGGAGTTTAATCCGGACAAATGTGAGGTAATTCATTTTGGAAGATCTAATACAGGTGGGAAGTATACAGTAAATGGCAGAACCCTTAGGCGTATTGACAGGCAGAGAGATCTGGGCGTACAGGTCCACAGGTCACTGAAAGTGGCAACGCAGGTGGATAAGGTAGTCATGAAGGCATACGGCATGCTTGCCTTCATCGGTCGGGGCATAGAGTATAAAAATTGGCAAGTCATGCTGCAGCTGTACAGAACTTTAGTTAGGCCACACTTAGAATATTGCGTGCAATTCTGGTCGTCACACTACCAGAAGGACATGGAGGCTTTGGAGAGGGTACAGAAGAGGTTTACCAGGATGTTGCCTGGTCTGGAGGGCATTAGCTAAGAGGAGACGTTGGATAAACTCGGATTGTTTTCACTGGAACGACGGAGGTGGAGGGGCGACATGATAGAGGTTTACAAAGTTATGAGCGGCATGGACAGAGTGGATAGTCAGAAGCTTTTTCCCAGGGTGGAAGAGTCAGTTACTAGGGGACATAGGTTTAAGGTGAGAGGGGCAAAGTTTAGAGGGGACGTGCGAGGCAAGTTCTTTACACAGAGGGTGGTGAGTGCCTGGAACTTGCTGCCGGGGGAGGTGGTGGAAGCAGGTACGATAGCGATGTTTAAGAGGCATCTTGACAAATACATGAATAGGATGGGAATAGAGGGTACGGTCCCCGGAAGTGCAGAAGGTTTTAGTTTAGGCAGGCATCAAGATCGGCGCAAGCTTGGAGGGCCGAATGGCCTGTTCCTGTGCTGTACTGTTCTTTGTTCTTTGTACATCCACATCATGTAGGGCTAAGGTTGTACACCCTGGCTTGTCCCTACAGACTCCTTTAAATGTTGTGAGTAGCTTTGTTAGGTCTTTTAGTTTTTCTGCATCTAAATATGAAAGCATAGTGTGCAATCGCCCTAGCAATTCAGTATTAGCTAACCAGATAATAGAAGGTTCAATTTGAGATTTGCCTCAGCCTCCTTCTGCCTCATCCCTACTATCCCTTTCATCCTTCACTGACCCTACTATCTGACATACCTGTGCTTGCTTATCCTCCTCCCGGCGATGATATTGTTTCAACATATTGATATGGCACAGCCAATTCTTTTTCTGGTGATCTGAGGTGTCAATCAAATAATTTACTTTACCAATTCTCTTGATCAATTTATATGGACCACCGAACTATGCTTTCAACAGTTCACCCTGTAAAGGCAGTAATATGAACACCTCATCCCCTGGTTGAAATGTTCGGGTCTTGGCATGCTCGTCTGTCCATTTCTTCATGGTTGTTTGGGAAGATTTATGGAATTCCTGAGCCATTTTTCAAACTCTCATGAGCCGTTCCCAGAACACAGATACATAATCTAACACGGAATTACAGCAGAATATAGATAGACTGGAGAGTTGGGCAGAGAAATGGCAGATGGCGTTCAATCAGTGCAAATGCAAGGTGATGCATTTTGGAAGATCCAATTCAAGAGTGAACTATACAGTAAATGGAAAAGTCCTGGGGAAAATTGATGTACAGAGAGATTTGGGTGTTCAGGTCCATTGTTCCCTGAAGTTGGCAACGCAGGTCAATAGTGCTCAAGAAGGCATACGGCATGCTTTCCTTCATCGGACGGGGTATTGAGTACAAGAGTTGGCAGGTCATGTTACAGTTGTATAGGACTTTGGTTTGGCCACATTTGGAATACTGCGTGCAGTTCTGGTCGCCACATTACCAAAAGGATGTGGATGCTTTGGAGAGGGTGCAGAGGAGGTTCATCAGGATGTTGCCTGGTATGGAGGGCGCTAGCTATGAAGAGAGGTTGAGTAGATTAGGATTATTTTCATTAGAAAGACGGAGGTTGAGGGGGGACCTGATTGAGGTGTACAAAATCATGAGAGGTATAGACAGACTGGATAGCAAGAAGCTTTTTCCCCAGAGTGGGGGATTCAATTACTAGGGGTCACGAGTTCAAAATGAAAGGGGAAAAGTTTAGGGGGGATATGCGTGGAAAGTTCTTTACGCAGAGGGTGCTGGGTGCCTGGAACGCGTTGCCAGCGGAGGTGGTAGACGCGGGCACGATAGCGTCTTTTAAGATGTATCTAGACAGATACATGAATGGGCAGGAAGTAAAGAGATACAGACCCTTAGAAAATAGGCGTCATGTTTAGATAGAGGATCTGGATCGGCGCAGGCTTGGAGGGCCGAAGGGCCTGTTCCTGTGCTGTAATTTTCTTTGTTCTTTGGAAGATTTGTCCCTCTGTTCTAAAAACCTTTCTTTAATTAGTTTTATAGGACCTCTATCTCATGTCCATAAATTAATTCAAAAGGAATAAAACTGGTAGATACATTAAGTGAATCCCTAGTGGCAAACAAAACAAATTCTAGCCCTTTATCCCAATCATGGGGATATTCATGACAGTATGCCCTGATCATCATTTTGAGGGTCTGATGGTACCTTTCTAAAGCTCCTGGTGTCCGTGGATGGTATGCTGAAGACTTTAACTGTGTTATACCCGTAAGTTGCTGAAGAATTTGAGACATAAACTTGGAACCTTGATCTGGCTGAATCTCATTCTGTAATCCATATCTAGTGAAGAACTGGGTTACCAGTATGTTAGCAGAAATTGTTCTCAAGGGAACGGCCTTTGGGAACCGAGTAGCAATATCCACAATAGTGAGTATATATTGGTATCTCGCTTTTGTTTTCGGTAAATGGTCCTACACAGTCTACCAACACCCTACTAAATCTTCTTTGGCCTCCCTATCTCGAGAGACAATGGGTAAGCGCCTGGAGGTGGTCAGTGGTGTGTGGAGCAGCGCCTGGAGTGGCTATAAAGGCCAATTCTAGAGTGACAGGCTCTTCCACAGGTGCTGCAGATAAAATTGGTTGTCGGGGCTGTTACGCAGTTGGCCTTGCGCTTCTGTCTTTTTTCCTTCCAACTGCTAAGTCTCTTCGACTCGCCACACTTTAGCCCCGCCTTTATGACTGCCCGCCAGCTCTGGCGAACGCTGGCAACTGACTCCCACGACTTGTGATCAATGTCACAGGACTTCATGTCGCGTTTGCAGACGTCTTTAAAGCGGAGACATGGACGGCCGGTGGGTCTGATACTAGTGGCGAGCTCGCTGTACAATGTGTCTTTGGGGATCCTGCCATCTTCCATGCGGCTCACAAGGTCAAGCCATCTCAAGCGCCGCTGACTCAGTAGTGTGTATAAGCTGGGGATGTTGGCCGCCTCGAGGACTTCTGTGTTGGCGATACGGTCCTGCCACCTGATGCCAAGTATTCTCCGGAGGCAACGAAGATGGAATGAATTGAGACGTCGCTCTTGGCTGACATACATTGTCCAGACCCTACTAAATGGTTCCCCAAAAACTGGTATGGAAATTAGAGGTGCCGGTTTTATGGCAGGTTGTGGTTTTCCCACAATCTGGCACGTATGGCATGTTTTACAAAACTGCATCATGTCCTTGGTAAGACCTGGCCAGTAAAAATTTCAAATTATGCGTGATTGGATCTTCCGGATCCCCACGTATCCCACTAGAGGAATTTCATGGGCTACCCTTAATATTTCCCGGCAATACTTGGGCGGTACCACTATCTGGTGAACTACTGTTCACTCTTCGTCTGCAGGTCTGTGAGGAGGTCTCCAATTTCCTCATCAGAACTCCCTTTGCCTCAGCTTCAGTTAGAGCTGATTGTGCCACTTTATTTAGCTCTGAATCGGCTTGCTGAGCCTTGATCAGAGAAGACTTACTGAACATTTCCGTCGGATTATTCAAGTCCCCAAAGAAGGTTTCTGATATTCGGCTATCTGACTGTGGCGCCAATTTCACCTCTGACAACAGAACTTGTTTACCCATTACTCGAGTCACTACACATGAAGGAAAAATTCCTGGAAACTTTTCCTGCAAATGTTCTGTCTCTTCAACTTCACTTAGTTTTTCCGTTACTACTAGAGAAGCTACTACCTTCGCTCCAGCCAAATCATTCCCCAGGAGTAGGTCAACTGCATCTACTGGCAAACTATGAACAACTCCTACAGTTACCGTTCCAGACATTAGGTCACACTCTAGGCGCACCCGATACAGAGGTGCGGGTATATACTCCCCGCCAATACCCCAACCATGGGACTTATTGGGATACACAAAGCCAATGCAAAGAAAGGGACCCTGACTGAAAGTACAACAGATCAGGCTGTAGCTCTGACTGCAACTGTAAGGCCAAATACAAAAACCACTGACTCAGGGGTTGTGAATAAGATACCCGAGAGTTATAGGGAATTCTTGTCAAAAGAAAAAGTAACTCCCTATCCCTCAAGTGAGGCAGGTAAACCTATAGTTATGCTTAGGGGTACAAGAGCCACCAAAACTCTTTTGCTGGGGGAAGGCATAACTTTTCCACCAAGAACGCATTGAATTTTGATTCAGAGATAAATATTGGCCGGGACACCAGGGATAACACTCTTCTTCAGATATTGCCATGTGATCTTTTACATCCACTTGAGAGAGTAGCTAGGGCCTCAGTTTAACAACTTATACAAAAAACGGAACTTTCAACAGTGCAGCACTCCCGCACACAGCCTACTTTCTGAGCTCAGGTCTCTGGCACGGGACTTAAACCCACAATTTTCTGACTCAGAAGCAAGAGTGTTAACAACAACTGTCTTAAGGACAGGCTGGACTCTCAGCCCTCATCCAAGGCCTTCAGCAAAGCTACTGTAAGATGCATGTGAATAGCTTGGGATTATTGTGCCTCTTCTTTTCTGTTTCCATCTAGAGATTTGGAGATGCAAACTACTGTGTCAGGGCGCAACAAATTGGATCACTAATGAAATGCTAATGAAATAATTTAGCATTGTAACTTAGGATAAGTTAAACCACCCCCTCCTTCTGAAATATTTCCGAAGTATGCTGTGCCAAATTTACCATCATACTTGTACAGTTAGAAAAGCGCACACTCTTGCTGTATCACTGCTAAATCAAGTGGTCAGTAGATTGCATGTCAAGTGAAAACAGGATGGGATATGACTGTCATCCCTTCCTTGGTCAAATATCCCAAGATACCAAGCTCCATTTTTTTATATTTCTATTATTACTCTTGGTAGGTTTTTTTTGCTTCCAGTGATATCAACCTCATCATTAAGGTTCATTTCTGGCAGTGAGCTATTTTGTGAACTTTCTAAAACCCTACATACAGACTTCTCAAAAAAGTTTGAATTTCTATGTTTGAATTTCTTTAATTACACTGTGAAAAGTGTGCTGTAAAAGGTTCATTTAGCTGAATAGTTTTACATAATCGCAAATGAAACATAGCGAACCCATTGTTTGGGATTTTGAATGTTTCAGCTTATTCTCAACCAATACTTTTTAAGCTTTGTGCAATCCCAAGGGGGAGTTAAAACTGTGTCAAGGATGTACAGTCCAGGCCAAGTTGAACAGGAAAGTGTCTAGCTATGACACTTTTAAACTCAACAGATTGAAGTGGGCTGACCTTGTCTATCGTGTGCTGTGAGGTCAGGTCAGCTCTTGAATAGATTTTAGTATTCAATACAAGACGTCCTGTGATTGTGATATGTCTCAGGCATCTGAACTCACTGGGTATAACTATGCCAATGTTACTTTTGATGGCATGTCTGACAGGAACATAGAAAAACACAGAACATTTATGGCAAAGAAGGAGTCCATTCGGCCCATGGTGCCTGTGCCAGTCGAAAAAGAGTCATCCAGCCTAATCCCACTTTCCAACTCTGTTTCATCGCCCTGTAGGTTACAGCACTTCAAGTGCATATCCAAGTATTTTTTAAATGAGATGAGGGTTCCTGCCTCTATCACCTTTCAGGCAGTGAGTTCCAGACACCCTATCACGCTCTGGCTGAAAAGAATTTTCAAATCCTCAACTCTCCCCTCTAATCCTTCTGCCACTTACTTTAAATCAATGCTCCCTGGTTATTGAGCTCTCCGCTAAGGGAATTATGTCCTTCCTATCCACTCTATCTAGGCCCCTCATAATTTTAAACACCTCAATTAAATTTCCCCTTAGTCTCCTCTGTTCCAAAGAAAATAACCCCAGCTTTTCCAATCTTTCCTCAGATAAAATTTTACAGTCCTGACAACATCTTCATTAATCTCTTCTGTGCCCTCTCTAGTGTGGACACATCCTTCCTGTAATGTGGTGACTAGAACAGTATGCAGTACTTCAGCTGTGGCCTAATTAGGAACAGGAGGATGCCATTTAGCCCCTCAAGCCTGTTCCGCCATTCAGTGAGATCATGGCTGATCTGTGACTTAACTCCATAGACCTGTCTTTACCCCATTTCCCTTGGATAATAAAAATCTATCCATCTCAGATTTGAAATTAACAATTGATCCAGCGTCAATTGCCATTTGTGGAAGAGTTCCAAACTTCTACCACCCTTTGTGTAAAGAAGTGTTTCCGAATTTCACCCCTGAAAAGGTCTGGCTCTAATTTTTAGACTATTCCCCCAGACCTAAACTCCATAACTAGGGAAATAAAAGGTAGATAGGAAGAAACTATTTGTTCCCCTTAATTTCTTGTGAACCATGAAACTATAACCAATTGATGGAAATAGATTTTTGTCACAAAGGTCACAATGAGCACTTTATCTTGTATAAAAGCAAAATACTGCTGATGCTGGAAATCTGAAACACAAAGAATTGATGCTGGAAATACTCAGCAGGTCTGGTAGCATCTGTGGAGAGAGAAGCAGAGTTAACGTTTCAGGTTACTGAAAGGGTCACTGACCTGAAACGTTAACTCTGCTTCTCTCTCCACAGATGCTGCCAGACCTGCTGAGTATTTCCAGCATTTCTTGTTTGCACTTTATCTTGTGTTGCCTTGAGAGTAGTACTTAAATGCATGGAGTAATTGAGTGGCTACATCATAGAAACTCTTCAGTGCCACAATAGATGTAGATCCTGGAGCACAAACATGACCCCCTCCTCCAGCTTACAAATATAAAAATGAACAATATTTTCATGATCTCCAAATTACACACAACTTTGGAAAAAAAAGTTCTTGCATCCAGTCAACAAACCAGAGCAGAAACTGGAAAGATATTAGGTCTATTTATCTCATGAGGAAGTCAGAAATCGCAGTGTGCTTTAGACAATTGTGCAAAAGTTATTTGGTTGAATATGGTCACTGGACAAATCAGGTGCGATCTTATATCCATTGTTTGTTTAATGTTGACTTTAAAAAAAAAATCCCAGTTTGTATCCTCCTTTCTGGAAGATGCTGTTATATACACTACAGGATGGATACGAGGATCCTTGAGGGGGCGCAGAGGAGATTTACCAGAATGATTCCAGGGATGGAGGATTTTAGTTACAAGGTTAGGTTGGAAAAGCTGGGTTTGTTCTCCTTAGAACAAAAGGAGATTGAGGGGAGATTTAATTGAAGTGTATAAGATTATCACAAGCATTGATAAGTTGGACAAGGAAAAACTGTTCCCATTAACAAATTGTACAAGGACTGGGGGACACAGATGGTAAGTTTTGGGCAAAATAAGCAGGGGAATATGAGGAAGCACTTTTTGTTTTAAACGCAGTGGGTAGTAATATCTGGAACTCGCTGTCCACAAGGTGCTGGTAGCAGAGACAATCAATGACTTCAAGAGGAAGCTGGATGGCCAACTGAGTGAAACAGACTTCCAGGGCTACGGGGATCGAGCCGGGGAGTAAGACTGACAGTATAGCTCAGTGGAGAGCCGGCATGGACTCGATGGGCCAAATGGCCACCTTGTGTGCTGTAAATGACTCTATGACTCTAAGTATCAACAAGTTCACAACAGCACTCTCACAGAAGCAAAGCAGGGAAATTCTATTTGCAATTTTCCCTTTTCAATGCTTCCTTATTAAGTTTCCTAATTTGAGAATCAATTCTACCTGCTTTTACAGCATCTCTTCAAGCAGCAGTATCATCTTCATCCCCTACACTGAAACTTCTAGCTGAATTTATATCGGAGGCACATTTCATAAGAAGGCACTAGGTAACTTCAAAGTTCTAACTGTATTGACTATAGGAAATATACATGAAGTTCAGACTTGGCTAACTTAGCATGATCAAAAGCAAGCTTTTTTCCTTTTTCCAAGTGAATGCAATTTGTGTTGACAATGCTAGTGAGGAGTGGGGCTGAAGTCAGATCACAGGAAGGGTGTAGTTTGGATGGGAAGTGATACTAACTAAAGCATAAGAGACAGACAGCAACATATGCAGGAGGAATATTTCTTACTAAACATTCTCAGTTTCACCACAAGACAAGTGGGGAAAAAAAGTAGGATTTTACAACTCCTACTATGCTTGCAAGGAATTAATAAAATTAGTTGGACCATTATACCAAATACTATTTAAATTAAATGATCCCTGCGATTGGGGTCAAACCAATTATATTCCCTATTTTATTGCTCGTTTGAAGCAATCTGCATTCACCATTTTTCCAGATTGACTGACCTCTTTCTTTTTCCTTTCTTCCTCTTTTCTTTTTTTCTCTTCTCGTATCTGAGCCAGTCGTTGCTTTTTACGCTCCAGTTCTGCTTTTAAATCACTTTTATCTGACATTTTGGTATACCTGAAAAATCCACGTTAGAGGCAAGAGTTAAAGATATAGCATCCTTTAGGCTTTATATATGCACCAAGTCAAACCACACGTCATCAAACCACATGTATAATTTCCTTTTGCATTTGCTGTTTAACATATGTGAACAAAACTTCAGTAGAATCTGGATTTTAATTCATCTTTAGCTGGCAGAAAATGAGTTTGCAGAAGGCTGGGCAGCATGAATGTCTGCAAACCAGTGGTAGACAAGACTTCAATCTTACATACAGGGTGGTGGTGGGTTCATTTTAACCCAATTCTCCTGGCAGGAAATCTACTTGATCGGGTAGATTGCCAATTTAACACCATGTTCAATATTACACTCTGTTGACTTCAATGGAGAGTAAAATTGTGCAAGGTGCGAAACCAGCATTGCACAATCCAGTTAGTTTCCCTGACAGGGGGATTAGGTTATAACTGTTCCCAGAACAAAGACTTAAATTCACAACTGGAGTTGGTTATCAGGACCGTTATAAACATCTGATTGGTTTATGGGCAATTTTGCAGTAGTATGTACACACGTGCTAATCTACAGTAGTTTTTAAAAACAAACTTGCAGCAGACATAAATTACATTCTTAAAATAAAAAAGTTTTAAATTTTATCTGAAAGTGTCTTTAAAATACAAAAGATGCAGATTTGTATATATTAAACTATGCATTCTAGAATTAGTCATGTAGTCAAAATGTATTATTGATTAGAAAGGCTCATCTTCCCAAATCTTTCAAGGTGGCTGTGTTGAGGGAGAAAGCACTCAACTGGACCTTTCTCAAGTCCAGTAATTCTAGGACACGGTCAAAAAGCCACTCGTACTTCAATAGTTTCTGGATTTTCTAGGTCTCTTGCAGTCATATCATTCAGGATATCTGTAACTGTGGAAAGCCTATGAATTTCCACAGTTACTAACCCCAAGTCTGCGAGGTGGCAGGGAATGCTGAGGAGGTCAGGAAATTTGGAAAAATGGGTTTCCTGAGTGTCCTACAGGGCACCTTTAATTGGGGTTCTGGTTCACAGACAATCTGATTGAGAGGCTAGAGAGACCTTGCAGGCAGAAAGCCTACTTCACAATGCCGAATCCCTACAATAGCAGGTAGGCAATAGAGTGAGCGAGAGAGATTGCCAGTTGTAAGGGTGGGGGTCCCATAGTGGCTGGGGAGGAGTAGAGAGATTGCAGCGTGGGTTTACTAGCTACCTTGTTGGGCCTTAAGACAACACTCCTGCTCCTCTTGCCCCACAAGGAGTGCTGTAAAAGTATTTCCTCAAGGATTCATTCCCTCACGCCTCCTTTAAGTTGCCAAGATTCCCAAGGCCTGTGGTTAAAAACAGAATGACACTTAAAATGAAGGCACACAGCCTCTATCATAGTAAAATTGAAACCCACTTCCAGCAAGTAGATTGATTGCCTGCCCTTTGTCCCACCTCCATTAAAAAACAAAAGTAGGCAGGTTGGGTTCCTGTTTCAGATTTCTTGCATTTTAACCTCGGTCACCTATTTTTGGGTCTGTTAAAATTCAGCCTCAAGTCTTTTGGCTTCAGATTCCTTACAACTTACACTTCAAAATTAAAACATGAAAACATTCTTCTATAGTTTGAGCATAAAGGAAGGCATTACTGGTAGAAACCCACTTAGCAACATTACTTTATTCAGAATGGAATTGAGCAGTTTGTAAGCCAGTATAAAGTATATATTTGGAACAAATGGAATTCTTCAGGTACATTGTGTGCTGAAGGGGCATAGAAAAGCAAGAGTGATATTGGCTTATCTGGACTTGAAACCATTCTCTGGTGGTTGGGCGGGAGTTGTGGGGGGGGGGGGCGCACAAGAAGGATGGAGGGGATGGAAGGCGGCTGAGAAGTTTATATTTGTGGCACATCATTTTCTACATTAAAAAAAAACGGAGTGCCTTGCTAGGCATTCTGAAATAGCCCGACAGGAAGGTAGGGTCCATGCAACTCAGTGGGGTGAGGAACCACTCAATGAACAAGTCTGGTGGGGCCGCATGCAGCCCAAGTACCTGTGCCCACTCGGGTATGATGAATACAATAGACCATGTAGAGGCATTGTAGCAGAGGGAAGGAAGGGCAATTATCTACTCAACATGGGAGCGTCTAGCACAGTAATTTTTTAAAAAACACCTCCAGAGTCACCACGGTCTAGTGGAACACTTTATGCCCTCAAGGGATTTTTGGGCAAATCATTGGCTGGGGCAGTTTCTAAACCCTTACATTTTAACGTAGGACCCCTGCAAACTAAGTGGACATGTATTTTAATGCTTTGAGACTAAGCTGGACTGGGGGTAGTGGGAGGCAACCGGATTCAGGCACATAACATAGTTGTGGACATGCAACTGTCTGTGGAGTGGAGCAGCAAAACTGATGAAGAGACTTGGGTTCTGACTTCAGCAGGACTCTATGATCTGGAAACCCTACAAAATAGGATCCCAGAAAGGTACAGGCAGGTAGTGGAAAATAACAGGGAAGCTTTTGCGAAAGGGTAACGGGGTGTGGGTTAGAGTAGGAGGAGATCTCATGTCCTGAAATCAGAAACAATATACCTCCCTGAGTGAGGCAGAAAAGGGCCTGAACAGGGCAATGTTACGTGAGCACTTCTGTTTTCCTGGTAAAAAATGTTTTAAGAAATCATAGTTGAATTTTGGACATTGAATCATCTGGAGATGGCTGATCTTTGTGGGGTTTTTTTTAAAAAAGGAAGGTCAACAGAAGGTTGACCAGTAAACACGCTTTTACTGGAAGGCACATGTTTGTAAAGAACCCAGAGCTGAAACCTTTGTTGCTGCACACATGATGTAAGACCTATGTGAAGCTGCATTTCGTGAAAGCCGACCCAGACTGTTTGACCTGAAGAGCTATTTGCTTATTGACAAGTCAGGATTTATGGTGTCATAAGCCTTTCCAGAGGCAAGTCCTTTGTTTCATTTTTGAACTGTTAAAAAAGCCAGCTGGTTTGGCTTAAAAAACAAGCAGCTAGAGTTTGCTTATTGACTTGCCAGAACAGAAGAAAATCCAGCAACTGTTACCTCACTTTGAAGAATCTCGGCTCTTGAAAAGCAAATCCTACATCAAGTTGTACTGTTAGAATCATAGAGTCATAGAGAGATACAACACTGAAACAGGCCCTTCGGCCCACCGAGTCTGTGCCGACCATCAACCACCCATTTATACTAATCCTACATTAATCCCATGTCCCCTACCACATCCCCACCTTCCCTCAATTCTCCTATCACCTACCTACACTAGGGGCAATTTACAATGGCCAATTTACCTATCAACCTGCAAGTCTTTGGCTGTGGCAGGAAACCAGAACACCCGGCGAAAACCCACGCAGTCACAGGGAGAACGTGCAAACTCCGCACAGGCAGTACCCAGATCTGAACCCGGGTCGCTGGAGCTGTGAGGCTGCGGTGCTAACCACTGCGCCGCCCACCCACTGTGACACTGTGCCACCCACAGTGCTGCCTGTATTTGAAGAAATCCTGAAGGTTTGCAGAAAACCTTGCATCTTTAAAAGAACTTTGCATCGAACGTGTGAGAATTGAAACATTTGTTGCTACACATGACGTAAGACCTATGTGAAGCCTTCTGTGGCTGCATTTCTCAAAAGCCTACCCAGTTCATCAACATCGCCTGGAAAGAACTGTTCTCAGAAGATTCCTAGTGGCAGCCACCTATTCGCCTTTGGGACACCTCGCCAAAACAAAGGACTTCCTTCCATACCTTCTTTTAAGCATACGTGTTATTTTTTATTCCTTCTATTTCCCTGTAACAGCTGTAAACAAAAATCCCTTTTTTTCCCCTGGTTAACCAGTTGTGTATGTGAGTGTGTGTGTGTGGACTAGGATAAAATAAGGGGCTTTAATATTTCCATTTGTGTGTATGTTTTACTTCATTACTGGTTAAGACATGGTTTATAATAAACAGATAATTTTGTTGTTTATTAAAGAAACCTGGTTGGTGTGCTTTATTCTGTGGACAAATATGGAGTATCTGATTGACTGTTACAGTAAATGGGAAAATTTTAATATATGTTGCGGCCTGTGGAGAAGTGGGATTGAATTAACAGTGTACTCCTCCCACCTCGGTCATAACTGCAGTAACATCGTTGGTAGATCAGGGAATCTTGAGACCCTTGGCCACTCATATAAATTCACCTATTTGGCCTGTTAAGAAACCAGACATGTCATTGCGAATGACCATTGACTATAAACATCTTAACAAAACCATCCCTACCTGTGCACCCACTGTGGTGGCAGTAGGGGAACCTAACTGGCAATATACCAAAATCAGCAACGGTCTTTACCAGGTTGGATATTTCAAATGGATTCTGACCTTTCCCCTTCCATCCAGAGGATGAGTACAAGTTTGCCTTTACTTTTAAGAGCCAGCAGTATACCTGGACATGCCTTTCACAGGGATTTTACAGGTCCCTCCATTTTTCACCAGAGTATGAGAGTGTTTAAATATCTGTCCTGACCAACTGATACCATACATGGATGATCTACTGTTATTTTCAAAGGTAGAGCATGAGAAAGTATTAAAGAAATTATTGGGGATACTTGCGGGAGCTTGGCTTAAGGTTAAGCCCAAAAAGGCACAATTCGGTCAGAAGGAAATGCAATTCCTGGGACTCCCTATTCGGCCTGGGGAGTAAGCAATTGTTGCTGTTCTAGCCATAGTCGCAAAGGACTATAGGCATCTTTCTCCATGAGGGAGACACAGTTGGCGATGTACAGCTTGAGGGTCCCCACTCCTCAAGCATGGGGCAAGGCAAAGAGGCAGGCCTCCATGAACTACCACAGCCAGTATGGGAATTGAACCCGTGCTGTTGGCATCTTTCTACAGCACACTTTAGCTGTCTAGCCAACTGAGCTAACCAACCACCAACCCCCCCCCCCCCCACCGCCAACTCAGAGCAAGCAACAGATGAGGCAAAAACGATAATAGTCCAAGAGCAACTCCATCCAGGATCACTAACCACCCTCAGGTCATTTTTGGGGTTGAGGGGACACTGTAGGGAATTGATAGAGGGATATGCTGCAACCGTAGCACCCTTTGAGACTTCTGAAAAAGATATTGGGCAGAATTTTACGCCACCCCAGCTGGTCAGATGGTGGCATGGGGGCAGATGGGGACGGCGTAAAATTGAGCGGGAGGCTCTGGGAGATCTTCCTGCCCCTCTCCCGCCTCCGGTCAACTTTACAGTGGTCGACAGTGGGTGGGGGGGAAGATAACCGCCTGCTCACCCGAAACCAATCGAAGTCTTTAAGCGGCCACCTAACGGCCACTTAAGGGCATTCACCTGCCTCCCACGGGTATTTTATCTGTGGCAAGCGGGCGTGCTGGGGATGTGAAAGGCCGCCCAGCAATAGCTGGTGGCCTTTCCACACGCTGGATGGGGGTGGTGTTTGGGGATGCCATTGCAGTCAGGCGCAGGGTGCCCGATTGAGGTCCGCCCCTGCCTCCCAACCCACCCCCGGGACCCAAGACGCCCCCCACCCCCCCCCTCCCCCCAAACGACTACCTTTGCCTCGCCGCCACGACCAACCACCCACCCTGATGAGGCAAGCCCAACTTACCTGAGGTCCTGGCTCCATGGCATTGGCTAGGCTGCAGTCCCAGTAGTAGCCGCCTCCTCCCTCAAGCAGGTGGAAGTGCCGCCTTAGGAAGTCCCGTCTGCCTATGGTACAAGCCAGCCCATTAAGTGGGAGTGGGCTGACAAATGTGAAGAAGAATTTGTAAAACGTAAGACAGACCGACAGACTGAACCTATAATAAAAGCAGAAAGTGCTGGAAGTATTCAGAAGGTCTATCAGCATCTTTGGAGAGAGAAACAGAGTTAACGTTTTGAGTCGGATGACTCCTCTTTCCGTTTTTATTTCAGATTTTCAGCATCCACAGTATTTTTGCTTTTATACTACAGACTACCCCTGTCTTAGGAGCAATTGATCCTGACAAAGGGTTTTACTTAAAGGTGGCAGCAACTATTGCTAGTCTGAGTGCAGTCCTTACGCAAGAAACAAACAGGCTGTTCCGACCGCTGGCTGATGCCTCCAAAGTTGACAGGGACAGAAAAAGCACTCTCATCCTGTGAGCGCCACCTATTGGTCACTTTCTGCACATTAAAATGTTTTGCTGAATTCAATCTTTCACATCCAATCAGGCTGTTACTGAATGGTAGAATTAAATAAGGGACTGTGTCTAGTGTGAGAATAGCTAGCTGGACCATGCTGTTGCAAAGAAGAAACTTAACAGAAAGAATAAGTGATCCAAAACTAGCAGCAAACCTTAACTGTCAAGAGGAGCCACACACCATAATATAGGTGTTTGGGGAACTGAAGAAGGATTTAAGTCAGGGATTCATCCAGAAAGAAAAGCTATCTTTGTGGATGGCTCTAGCTTTGATGAGGAGGGAAAAAGGCAAAGAGGCTGTGGGATTTATAATCCACATAGAGTGAACTAGCAACATCTCTCCCCTTTACTATGAGTACCCAGCAGGCAGAGCTAGCTGCAGTAACTTACATGGTCACACATCCTACTGAGTTTCCCCCTCCGTATACTATATGCTCCTTTTCTATATTCACTCGTAATTCTTGTACAGAGTATCTGGCCATAAGGTCTAGAAGGATTTTTACGTCCATAGACAGAAAACTCCTGATCACAGCTCCTATGTTAGCAACCATACTAGAGTTTATAAAAGATAAAGGCCATCCTGCATAACACCCACAAAGTAAAGGCCCATTCAAAACTAGATAGGAGCGTAATCGTAACGCCAATGATTTGGCTAAGAAGGGTGCAGAGAAAGGAACTTTCTGGGACCTCTATCAATCAAAGGTTGTGAATGCAGTGACCCCTATCCAAAAGTAGGTGACCCTCCTGCTAGACCTCAAGGACGTTCAACTGAAAGATGTAGTGCTAAAAGCAATCATGAATGTGAAAGAGGGTCAGAGATAGAATGACTATAAAGGGGCAAAAGAGGCAAGAATTAAAGAAGGGATGTTAGTTAAAAGGAATAAGTGGATAGCTTGCGAAGGATACCAGGAGGAGTTTATTCAGTTAGCATATGGAGGTCTGGGGCAGGACACCCAGGACCTGAGAATACCTGGAAGAGAACAGAGGAAGTAGGGTGGTGGTCAAACCCAACAGAGGACTTTTGTAAGAGTTGTTTGATGTGCGCTGCCAACAATCCTGACCCAAACCGAAAAAAGGATCCTCTGGGGCACATGTGGCATGCTGAAGGTCTGTGGCAATGTATCCAAATAGATTTTAACACGACTTCCAGCCACTAAGAAAGGAAACAAATATTGTTTAGTTCTAGCAGACAACTTCACTAAGTGGGCAGAAGCCTTTCCACGCAGATCAGCAACAGCATTGGGAATAGCAAAAATACTGGTCAGGTAAGTATTCTCTGGGTAGGGATTACCAAAAGTAGTGGAATCTGATCAGGGAAGCCACTTTACAGGCAGGGTAATACAAGCCACCCCGAAAATGTTGGGAATTGAAGGGAGATGGCATGTAGCCCACAATCCACAATCATTGGGAATTGGGAAAGAATGAACTGCACAATAAAGTTAGCCCTTAGACAAGAACCAGGTGAATAGCACACCAAGTGGGATGAAGTACTTCCCCTGGTTCTCATGAAGATCTGGAGAAGGAAATCAAAAGGGATATTCCCCTCGGGAGCAGGTAACAGGGAGACCCAGGCCGATCACCCACATATTTGTTGGCTCCCACTCTTACCGAAAAGCAAGTTTGAGAAGTAACCAGCGACAAGTTCCTGAAAGATTGTGGGAAACATTCAAAGAACTTCATTGGGATGCTGCCACCAAAATTGGTAAGATGCATCCAATTAGCCCAATCCAAATCACACGAGTGGAAAATTGGAGACTAAGTGATGGTAAGATACTATGCAAGAGTAGGTGTGCTTGAACGTCTGTATAATGGACCGTACAATATAGTAGATAAGGCATCATACGGTGTATGAGGTTCTATTGCCGAAGAAAATAAATGGCTTCAAATCAACCAAAATGAAGCTTAGACCCAAGAAGGGCAGGAACCATTATGCGCATGTTGAGGAGTGTGCTGTCGATCTTAGGCGAAGCAGCAGCAGCAGTAGCAGCGACAGGTGTACCCACACCACAGGTATTGTATAAGGAAGCCATTAAGGAGGAAGATCAATCCCCCTCAGCATCCTCATCTGGTCACAATCATCCAAACCACAATCCCAATGTGCCTCTAAGGGAGAGAGAGAAAACCCCCAAATAAATTCAGTCCCTCCTATAGAACACAGAGAAGGAAAGTATAGATCATTCCTGATACCTTTATTTCTCACTCTCTCTTTCCAGGAAAGAAAATAAAAGAAAAAAAGTAAATAAAGCAGGCACAGGAGAGACAGGCTAGTACTGGAAAAAAAACCCTCAGAGATACAGCCTTTAAGAACACACATTGTGAGAGTGTTACGACCAGGTGAGAAAGGGGTATAGGGGTTTCCTCTCAGCCTTTGCCTGTTATAACCATAATAGTGTTTAATTTTAAAAACACCATGTTTTTAGCTCCCCCTCAGTGAATCCTTGTTCATTGCTTTCCAATTGTAAGGCAAAGAAATCAACCAGACAGGTTTGCTTTGATTTAAACAAGAAAGGTGGAGGTTTATTGACTTTAAACTAACGATTATGAATACGTGACGCGACCACACTAGCATGCATATGCGATAAACACACATGCAGATAGAGACAGAAAAGTAGAAAGAATAAAAGGGGAAAAGTTTGAGGCAATAGCTGGGATTTATTTACGGTCCTTTAAGTTCGATATAGAGTCTTAGATTGCTGGTAAGTCTTGCCGTTTGATTGGGGCCCAGTGCATGTTTTAAAACTTGTTTCAACGTAGGAGTCTTTTCTCTCTTGAGGTTTAAGTGCCTTCAGCGGATCTAGAGGGGCTCTCTCCTTCCAAGTTCAGTTGCAATCGGACCCAACTGTGCTGTGAGCAGTTCAAACAAAACCTGGACCAACAGGTTAGTCATGTGACTAGCTGTTTTAACAAACTCCTGTGTTTGTGGATTCTCCATCTTAGCATACATTCCACTTTTGTTTCCTTCTCTTGCAGGAAAGCACAAATACAGGAAAATAGAGACACATTTAGTGATATGCAGACTCTTATTTTTCACTCTGATAATCAGGAGAACGGCAACACTATGGAGGCCAGAGAATTATGGGTCTATTTGGAATTGGAAGTAGGTGTGCCAAATAACTGTCACTCCAGAAACCCAACCTCAGGGAGATACCCGAGAATTTGTACTCCAGTCTATAAAAGGGGAATTTCCAAACAAGATGTGAATGAGCTAAAATCCAGGTAGTTTCATACGAGGTGAAGGAGGGAAAGGGGCGTGTCTAATGTGCAACTGGGGAAGCTACTCCCAACGGCAAGTATAGTTTATTTGAAATTAAAAAACAGAAAATATATGTTATCACCAGGTAGGGAACAACTTCACTGACGTCGGACCGGAGCGGCAGCAGCAGTCGGCAGACCGACCTGAGAGAAGGCAGATCAGGAGCAGGACCTACATAATCAATAGCGGGGTTCGAGGCCGACACTTATCTTGGACCGGAGTGGCGGCAGTCGGCAGCCTCTATCTGTGCTGGCCTGCTTTGAGTTTCAAAGGAGGAGGGAAAAAAGACTGAGTGACATCACGGGAAATCTGTAAGCTGATTGGTTGGGTAACAGCTGTTAGTGCCTGTAAATAGATTTAAAAAAAAATCAGGGGAGAGAAAGTTCTTTTCTTTTTAAAAAAAACCTCAAAACCTACCTTATAAGTGATAAGGTTAGTACTAATGTGTGTCTTTTGTTTTTAATTAGTGTAATTTATTAACAATTACCAGTAATTATTACCAATTTTTTTTCATATGGTAAGTAGTGGTTTTTAGCGAATCAAGGTCCCTGGTGTAAATAATCTCAATTTTTTTTTGTTGAGTAAATTAAGGGCAAGTCATGGCAGGGCAATTCGGCAACGTGGAGTGCTCCTCTTGTGCAATGTGGGAAGTCAGGGACACTTCCAGTGTCCAGGGCGAACACATGTGCAGGAAGCGTCTCCAGCTGCAGCTACTTGAAATCCGCATTTCGGATCTGGAGCAGTGGCTGGGGACACTGTGGAGCATCCGTTAGGCAGAGATCATCATGGATAGCACGTACAGGGAGGTGATCACACCGCAGGTAAAGACTGCCCAGGCAGAGTAGAAGAACTAGGCAAGTAGTCCCCCGGGTCCATCTCCCTCTCGAACAGATGTTCCTCTTTGAGTATTGTTGGGGGAAATAGCTTCTCAGAGGAATGTCATAAGAGCCAAGTATGTGGCACCACGGGTGGCTCAGCTGCACAGGAGAAGAGGAAAAAGAGTGGGACAGCTATAGTGATAGTGGATTCTATCGTAAGGGATACAGGTAGGCATTTCTGTGGTTGCAAACATGACTCCAGGATGGTATGTTGTCTCCCTGGTACTCGGGTCAAGGATGTCACGGAGCAGCTGCAGGACATTCTGAAGGGGGACGGTGAACAGTCAAAGGTCGTAGTTCACATTGGTACCAACGACATAGGTAGAAAGAGGGATGAGGTTCTGCAACAAGAATTTAGGGAGCTAGGTAGCAGATTAAAAAGCAGGGCCCCAAAGGCTGTAATCTTTGGATTACTCCCAGTGCCACCTACTAGTGAGTATAGCAATAGGAGGATAGAGCAGATGAATGCGTGGCTGAAGACATGGTGCAGGAAGGAGGGCTTTAGTTTCCTGGATCACTGGGTCTGTTTCTGGCAAAGGTGGGACCGAAACAAGTTGGACAGGTTGCACCTGAACCGGAACGAGACCATCATCCTTGTTGGGAGGTTTGCCAGTGCTGTTGTGGGGGGAGGGAGGGGGGGTTAAATGAATTTGGCAGGGGGATGGGATACAGAGTGGAGGTGCAGTAGGGGGTGATGCACAGCCAAATATAAAAAAGAGAAATTAAGTCAGTCTGGAAGGCAGAGCAAATATAGACCTGTTAAGGCACAAGCGAATAATGCAAGGCTAGATTGCATCAATTTTAACGCAAGGAGTCTTACAAGTAAGGCAGATGAATTGAGGGTATAGATTAACACATGGGATATGATATTATTGCTTTCACAGAGACATGGTTGAGGGAAGGGCAGGAATGGGAGCTCAATATTCCAGGATATAGAATCTTCAGGCGTGGCGGGGGGGGCGTAAAAGAGGTGGCATTGCACCATTGATCAAGGAGTCAATTATTGCAGTAAGGAGGGATGATATCTGAGAAGGTTCATCAAATGAGGCCATATGGGTAGAACTTAAAACCAAAAAGGGGGCAATCACTTGGCTGGGAGTGTACTACAGGCCTCGAAACAGTCAGGGAGAGATAGAGAAGCAGATATGCAGGCAAATCTCAGAGAGGTGTAAAAATAATAGGCTGATAATAGTAGGGGACTTCAACTTCCCCACTATCAACTGGGATAGTCTTAGTGCAAAAGGCTTAAAAGGTAGCAGAATTCTTAAAGTGCTTACAGGAGAGCTTTGTGAGCCTGCACATAGAAAGTCCTACAAAAGAAAAGGTGGTACCGGACCTAATCTTAGGGAATGAAGCCGGACAAGTGGTAGAAGTGCCAGTGGGGGAGCATTGTGGGGATACTGACCATAACTCTAAGATTTAAGTTAGTTATGGAAAAGGACAAAGATGGACTGGAAATAAAGGTACTGAATTGGTGGAAGGCCGATTTCAATATGATAAAATGTTGGGGAACACAGGGTTTAGTGAGAGAGAGGAACTGAAGGAAATCAGTACGAGTAGAGAAATGGTGTTGGGGAAATTGATGGGTTTGAAGGCCAATAAATCCCCAGGGCCTGATGGTCTGCATCCCAGAGTACTTAAGGAAGTAGCCCCAGAAATAGTGGATGCATTGGTGGTCATCTTCCAAGATTCTATAGACTCTGGAACAGTTCCTACAGATGGGAGGGAGCTAATGTAACCCCACTATTTAAAAAGGGAGGTAGAGCGAAGGCAGGGAATTATAGACCAGTCAGCCTGACATCGGTAGTGGGGAAAATTCCAGAGTCCATGATCAAAGATTTTATAGCAGAACACTTGGAGAACAGTGGTAGAATCTGACAGAGTCAGCATGGATTTACGAAAGGGAAATCATGCTTGACAAATCTACTAGAATTCTTCGAGGATGCAACTAGTAGAGTTGATGAGGGGGAGCCAGTGGATGTGCTTTATTTGGACTTTCAGAAGGCTTTCGACAAAGTCCCACATAAGAGATTAGTGTGTAAAACAAAAGCGCATGAGATTGGGGGTAGTGTATTGCAATGGATAGAAAATTGGTTGGCAGACGGGAAACAAAGAGTAGGAATAAATGGGTCTTTTTCCGAATGGCAGGCAGTGACTAGTGGGGTACTGCAGGGATCGGTGCTAGGACCCCAGCTATTCACAATATATATTAATGATTTAGATGAGGGAACTAAATGTAATATCTCCAAATTTGCAGATGACACAAAACTGGGTGGGAGGGGGAGTTGTGAGGAGGATGCAGAGAGGCTTCAGGGTGATTTGGACAAGTTCAGTGAGTAGGCAAATACATGGCAGATGCAGTATAATGTGGATAAATGTGAGGTTATCCACTTTGGTAGCAAAAACAGGAAGGCAGATTATCTGAATGGCTATAAACTGAGAGAGGGGAATATGCAACGAGACCTTGGTGTTCTCGTACACCAGTTCCTGAAGGTAAGCATGCAGGTGCAACAGGCATTAAAAAAAGGCAAATGGTATGTTGGCCTTCATAGCGAGAGGTTTCGAGTACAGGAGCAGGGATGTCTTGCTGCAATCATACAGGGCCTTGCTGAGGCCACACCTGGAATATTGTGTGCAGTTTTGGTCTCCTTATCTGAGGAAGGATGTTCTTGCTATAGAGGGAGTGCAGTGAAGGTTTACCAGACTGATTCCTGGTATGGCGGGACTGACGAATGAGGAAAGATTGAGTCGGTTAGGATTATATTCACTGGAGTTCAGAAGAGTGAGGGGGATCTCATAGAAACCTATAAAATTCTAACAGGACTTGACAGGGTAGATGCAGGAAGGAGGTTCCCTATGGTGGGGGAGTCTAGAACCAGGGGTCATAGTCTAAGGATATGGGGTAAACCATTCAGAACTGAGATGAGGAGTAATTTCTTCACTCAGAGAGTAGTGAACCTGTGTAATTCAATAACACAGAAAGCAGTTGAGGCCAATACATTGTATGTTTTCAAGAAGGAGTTAGAAATAGCTCTTGGGTTTAAAGGGATCAAAGGATATGGGGCAACAGCAGGAACAGGTTACTGAGTTGGATGATCAGCCATGATCATAATGACAGGCTCGAAGGGCCTACTCCTGCTCCTATTTTCTATGTTTCTAAAACAGGATCTGGCCAAAGTGGACTGGGAACAGCTACTTGCAGGAAAGTCTACATCAGACCAGCGGGAATCAGTCAAAAGGAAATAGGTGAGAGTTCAAGGCCAAGACGTTCCTGTAAAGGTGAAGGGTAGGACCAACAAGTCCAGGGAACCCTGGATGTCAAGGGATACAGAGGATTGAATAAGAAAAAAAAAAGGCTTATGGCAGATTCAGAGGACTGAAAACAGCGAAGGCCCCAGAGGAATATAGAAAGTGTAGGGCAGTACTTAAAAAAGTAATTAGGAGAGCAAAGAGGAGGCATGAAAAAACACTAGTGGGCAAGATAAAGGAAAATTCCAAGGCATTTTATAAGTATATTAAGGGTAAGAGGATAACCAGGAAAAGCATAGGGCCCATCAGGGACCAAAGTGGCAATCTGTATGTGGAGCCGGAAGACGTAGGTGAGATTTTGAATGACTACTTTTCATCTGCGTTCACTATGGAGAAGGACGATGTAGGTGTAGAGATCAGGGAGAGGGATTGTGATATACTTGAACAAATTAGCATTGAAAGGGAGGAAGTATTAGCAGTTTTAGCAGGCTTAAAAATGGATAAATCCCAGGCCCAGATGATATGTATCCCAGGCTGTTTTGTAAAGCAAGGGAGGACATAGCAGGGGCTCTGACACAAATTTTCAAATCCTCTCTGGTCACAGAAGAGGTGCCAGAGGACTGGAGAACAGCGAATGTGGTACCATTATTCAAGAAGGGTAGCAAGGATAAACCAGGTAATTACAGGCCGATGACTAACATCAGTGGTAGGAAAACTATTGGAAAAAATTCTGAGGGACAGGATTAATCTCCACTTGGAGAGGCAGGGATTAATCAAGGATAGTCAGCATTGCATTGACAGGGGAGATAATGTCTAACAAACTTGACTGAATTTTTCGAGAAGGTAACTAGATGTGTAGATGAGGGTAAAGCAGTTGATGTAGTCTACATGGACTTCAGTAAAGCTTTTGATAAGGTCCCACATGAAAGATTGTTAAGAAGGTAAGAACCCATGGGATCCAGGGCAATTTGGCAAATTGGATCCAAAATTAGCTTAGTGGCAGGAAGCTGAGGTGACGGTCGAGGGTTGTTTCAGCGATTGGAAGCCTGCGACCAGTGGTGTACCACAGGGATCGGTGCTGGGACCCTTGCTGTTTGTAGTGTACATTAATGGTTTAGACATGAATATAGGAGGTATGATCAGTAAGTTTGCAGATGACATGAAAATTGGTGCTGACGTAAATAGCAAGAAGGAAAGCCTTAGATTACAGGACGATATAGATGGGCTGGTAAGACGGGCAGAGCAGTGGCAAATGGAATTTAATCCTGAGAAGTGTGAGGTTATGCATTTTGGGAGGACTAACAAGTCAAGGGAATATATAATGGATGGTAGGACTCTAGGAAGTACAGAAGGTCAGAGGGACCTTGGTGTACTAGTCCATAGATCACTGAAGACAGCAGCACAGGCAGATAAGGTGGTAAGGAATGCATATGGGATACTTGCCATTATTAGCCGAGGCACAGAATATAAGAGCAGGGAGGTTATGACGGAGCTGTATAAAATGCTAGTTAGGCCACAGCTGAAGTATTGTGTACAGTTCTGGTCGCCACACTATAGGAAGGATGTGACTGCAATGGAGAGGGTTCAGAGGAGATGCACCAGGATGTTGCCTGGGCTGGAGCATTTCAGCTATGAAGAGAGACTGGATAGGCCACGGTTGTATTCCTTAGAGCAGAGAAGGCTGAGGGGAGACCTGATAGAGGTATACAAAATTATGAGGGGCATTGATAGGGTAGATAGGAAGAAACCTTTTCCCTTAGCGGAGGTGTCAATAACCAGGGGGCATAGATTTAAGGTAAGGGGCAGGAGGTTTAGAGGGGATTTGAGGAAAGATTTTCTCACCCAGAGGGTGGTTGGAATCTGAAACACACAGCCTGAAGGGCTGGTAGAGGCAGGAATCCTCAGAACATTTAAGAAGTATTTAGATGAACATCTGAAACGCGATAGCATACAATGCTACGGGCCAAGTGCTGGAAAATGGGATTAGAATAGATGGGTGCTTGATGGCCGGTGCGGACACAGTGGGCCGAAGGGCCTGTTTCTGTGCTCTATAACTTGATGATTCTATGACTCTATAACTCTGATGAGCGGTGGACAGGGGTGAGACAGACAACGACTGAGGGAAGAGGTAAAATTGCGTTGGCCGCGATGGTGGCGGCAACAAAAAGGAATAAATGCATGTGTAAATCCATTAAATTTGGTGTTAGCCAAAAGTATACCATTTATTGGGTGTGACTTTGGCAGTTCAGAAGGAAGGCCCAATTTTTCCAAAGTGTTCGGCACAGGTAACTACAGTGACATTGATATCTCTCATCAATGGTTAGGAGATGATGCAACCCATACTCATCATTAATAGGTGTGTGAGTGTGTGGGTGGGAATATACTGCCAGTTGAATTAAATGTTACTTCTAAACCCCCTCTTCCCAAGACCACAACTCAAGCCCAGGCCCAATTGGTGTACTCTCAAATATACTCCAGACTGTCCAACGGATTAGTTATCATTCCTACACACTTTTTTTTTTATTCATTTGTTCATGGGATGTGGGCATCGCTGGCTAGGCCAGCATTTATTCCCCATCCTTAATTGCCCTTGAGACGGTAGTGGTGAGCTGCCTTCTTGAACTGCTGAAGTCCTTGTGGTGTAGGTACACCAACAGTGCTTGTGTTAGGAAGGTAGTTCTGGAATTTTGACCCACTGACAGTAAAGGAACGACATATAGTTCCAAGTTAGGATGGTGTGTGGCTTGGAGGGGAACTTGCAGGTGGTGGTGTTCCCATGCCACTGCTGCTCTTGTCCTTCTAGGTGGTAGAGGTCGCGGGTTTAGAAGGTGCTGTCCAAGGAGCCTTGGTGAGTTGCTGCAGTGTATCTTGTAGATGGTACATACTGCTGCCACTGTGCGTCAGTGGTGAAGGGACTGAATGCTGAAAGTGGTGGATGGGGGTGTCAATCAAGCAGGCTGCTTTGTCCTGGATGGTGTCGAGGTTCTGGAGTGTTATTGGAGCTGCACCCATCCAGGCAAGTGGACAGTATTCCATCACACTCCTGACTTGTGCCTTGTCGATAGTGCACAGGCATTGGGGGAGACAGATGGCGAGTTACTCGCCTCAGAATTCCTAGCCTCTGACTTGCTCTTGTAGCCACAGCATTTATGTAGCTGGTCCAGTTCAGTTTCTGATCAATGGTAACCCCCACGATTTTGAAAGTGGGGGATTCAGTGATGGTAATGCCATTGAACATCAATGGGAGACCATTAGATTCTCTCTTGTTTGAGATGTTCATTGCCTGGCACTTGTGTGGTGCAAATGTTACTAGTCACTTATCAGCCCAAGCCTGGATGTTGTCCAGGTCTTGCTGCATCTGGACAAGGGCTGCTTCAATACCTGAGGAGTCGCAAATGGTGCTGAACATTGTACAATCCTCAGCAAACATCCCCACTTCTGACCTTATGATGGAGGGAAGGTCATTGATGAAGCAGCTGAAGATGGTTGGGCCTAGGACACTAGCCTGAGGAACTCCTGCAGTGATGTTCTGGAGTGACGATGATTGACATCCAACAACCACAACCATCTTCTTTTGTGCTCGGTATGAATCCAACCAGCGGAGATTTTTCCCTCAATTCCCATTGACTCCAGTTTTGCTAGGGCTCCTTGATGCCACTCTCGGTCCAATGCTGCCTTGATGTCAAGGGCAGTAACTCTCACCTCACTTCTCGAGTTCAGTTCTTTAGTCCATGTTTGGACCAAGGCTGTAATGAGGTCAGGAGCTGAGTGGCCCTGGAAGAACCCAAACTGAGCATCACTGAGCAGGTTATTGTTGAGCAAGTGCCGCTTGATAGCACTGTCGACAACCCCTTCCATCACTTTACTGATGATCGAGAGTAGACGGATGGGACAATAATTGGCTGGGTTGGATTTGTCCTGCTTTGTGTGTCCAGGACATACCTGAGCAATTTTCCACATTGCTGGGTAGATGCCAGTGTTGTAGCTGTACTGGAACAGCTTGGCTAGAGGCACATCCAGTTCTGGAGCACAAATCTTCAGTACTATTGCCGGAATGTCATCAGGGCCCATGGCCTTTGCAGTATCAAGTGCCTGCAGTCATTTCTTGATATCATGTGGAGCGAATTGGATTGGCTGAAGACTGGGGACCTCAGAAGGAGGCGGAGATGGATCATCCACTCACGACCTCAGGCAGAAGATGGATGCAAATGCCTTGTCTTTTGCACTGATGTGCTGGACTCCCCCAACATTGAGGATGTGGATATTTGTGGAGCCTCCTCCTGTCAGTTGTTTAATTGTCCACCACCATTCACGACTGGATGTGGCAGGACTGCAGAGCTTAGATCTGATCCGTTGGTTGTGGGTTTGCTTAGCCCTGGATATTGCACGCTGCTTCTGCTGTTTGGCATGGAAGTAGTCCTGTGTTGTGGCGTCACCAGATTGACACCTCATTTTTTGGTATGCTTGGTGCTGCTCCTGGCATGCCGTCCTGCACTCTTCATTGCACCAGGGTTGGTCCCCCGGCTTGATGTTAATGGTAAAGTGGGGGATGTGCCGGGCCATGAGGTTACAGATTGTGGTTAAATACAGTTCTGTTGCTGCTGATGGCCCACAGAACCTCATGAATGCTGAGTTTTGAGTTGCTAGATCTGTTCAAAATCTATCCCATTTAGCACGGTGGTAGTGCCACACAACACGATGGAAGGTATCCTCAAAGTGAAGAAGGGACTTTGTCTCCACAAGGACTGTGCGATAGTCACTTCTACCAATACTGTCATGGACAGATGCATCTGCAACAACTAGATTGGTGAGGACAAGGTCAAGTTGTTTTTTCCCCTCGTTGGTTTCTTCACCACCTGCCGCATGCCCAGTCTAGTAGCTATGTCCCTTAGGACTCAGCCAGCTCAGTCAGTTGTGGTACTACCAAGTCAGTCTTATTGATGGACATTGAAGTCCCCCAACCAGAGAATATTCTGCGTCCTAGCTACCTTCAGTCCTTCTTCCAACTGGTGTTGAACGTGGAGGAGTACTGATTCATCAGCCGACGGGAGGGAGGTAGGTCGTAATGAGTAGGAGGTTTCCTTGCCCATATTTGACCTGATGCCATGAGACTTCATGGGGTCCAACGTCAATGTTGAGGACTCCCGGGGTAACTCCCTCCCGACTGTATACCACTGTGAGGCCACCTCTGTTGGGTCTGTCCTGTCAGTGGGACAGGATATACCCAGGGATAGTGATGGTGGTGTCTGGGACATTGTAAGGTATGATTCTGTGAATATGACTATGTCAGGCTGTTGCTTGACTAGTCTGTGGGAAAGCTCACCCAACTTTGGCACAAGCCCCCAGATGTTACTAAGGTGGACTTGGCAGGGTCGACAGTTCTGAGTTTGCCATTGTCGTTTCTGATGCCTAGGGCAATGCCTGGTGGTCCGTCCGGTTTCATTCGTTATTGACTTTGTAGCGGTTAGATACAACGGAGTTGCTTGCTAGGCCATTTCAGAGGGCAGTTAAGAGTCAACCACATTGCTGGGTCTGGAGTCATATATAGGCCAGACCAGGTAAGGACGGCACATTTCCCATCCTAAAGGACATTAGTGAATCAGATGGGTTTTTACATCAATAGACAATGTTTCATGGTCACCATTAGATTAGATCTTTTAATTCCAGATTTTTTTTAATTAGCTGAATTCAAATTTCGCCACCTGCCATGGTGGGATTCAAACCTATGTCCCCAGAGCATTAGCCTGGGCGTCTGGGTTACTAGTTCAGTGATATTACCACTACGCCACCGCCTCCCCATATATATATACATACATACGAACATACGAATTAGGAGCAGGAGTGGACCACTTGGCCCCTCGAGCCTAATCTGCCCTTCAATAAGATCATGGCTAATTTGATTGTAATGTCGACTCCACATTCCCGCCTACCCCCAATAACATTCACCCCCTTGTTTTTTATTTGTTCCTGGGATGTGGGCATCACTGGCTTGGCCAGCATTTACTGCCCATCCCTAATTGACCTCGAGAAGGTGATGGTGAGCTGCCTTCTTGAACTGCCGCAATCCATCTGGTGCGGGTACACCAACAGTGCTGTTAGGAAGGGAGTTCCAGGACTTTGACCCAGAGACAGTGAAGGAACAGCGATATAGTTCCAAATCAGGATGGTGTGTGGCTTGGAGGGGAACTTACAGGTGTTGGTGTTTCCATACATCTGCTGCCCTTGTCCTTCTCGGAGGCAGAGGTCACGGGTTTGGAAGGTGTAGTCTAAGAAGCCTTGGTACGTTGCAGCAGTGCATCTTGCAGATGGTACACACTGCTGCCACTGTACGTGGTGGTGAAGGAAGTGAATGTTTGTGGATGGGGTGCCAATCAAGCGGGCTGCTTTGTCCTGGATGGTGTCGAGCTTCTTGAATGTTGTTGGAGCTGCAACCATCCAGGCACGTGGAGAGTATTCCATCACATTCCTGACTTGTGCTTTGTGGATAGTGGACAGGCTTTGATGAGTCAGGAGGTGAGTTATTCGCTGCAGGACTCATAGCCTCTGAACTGCTCTTGTAGCCACAGTATTTACATGGCTACTCCAGCTTAGTTTTTGGTCAATGGTAATCCCTAGGATGTTGATAGTGGGGGATTCAGCAAACGTAATGCCATTGAATGTCAAGGGGAGATGGTGAGATTCTCTCTTGTTGGAGATGGTCATTGCTTGGCACTTGTGTGGTGCAAATGTTACTTGCCACTTATCAGCCCAAGCCTGGATATTGTCCAGGTCTTGCTGCATTTCTACACGGACTGCTTCAGTATCTGCAGAGTCGCAAATGGTACAATCATCAGCAAACATCCCCACTTCTGACCTTATGATTGAAGGAAGGTCATTGACGAAGCAGCTGAAGATGGTTGGACCTGGGACACTACCCTGAGGAACTCTTGCAGTGATATCCTGAAGTGACGATAATTGACCTCCAACAACCACAACCATCTTCCTTTGCGCTAGGTATGACTCCAAACAGCAGAGACTTTTCCCCCTTATTCCCATTGACCTCAGTTTTGCTCGTGCTCCTTGATGCCATACTCGGTCAAATGCTGCCTTGATGTCAAGGGCAGTCACTCTCACCTCACCTAAGGAGTTTAGTTCTCTTTTCTGTCCATGTTTGGACCAAGGCTGTAATGAGGTCAGGAGCTGAGTGGCCCTGGCTGAACCCAAACTGAGCGTCACTGAGCAGGTTATTGCTGAGCAAGCTTGATAGCACTGTTGACGGCACCTTCCATCACTTTACTGATGATTGAGAGTAGACTGATGGGGTGGAAATTGGCCGGGTTGGACTCGTCCTGCTTTTTGTGTACAGGACCTAACTGGGCAATTTTCCACATTGCCAGGTAGATGCCAGCGTTGTAGCTGTACGGAAATAGCTTGGCTAGGGGCATGGCAAGTTCTGGAGCACAGGTCTTCAGTACTATTGCCAGAATATTGTCAGGGCCCATAGTCTTTGCAGTATCCAGTGTCTTGAGTAGTTTCTTGATATCACAAGGAGTGAATCCAATTGGCTGAAGACAGGCATCTGTGATGCTGGGGACTTCAGGGAGGAGGCAGAGATGGAGTATCCACTCGGCACTTCTGGCTGAAGATTGTTGCAAATGCTTCAGCCTTATCTTTTGCACTGATGTGCTAGGATCCCCCACCATTGAAGATGGGGATATTTGTGGAGCCACCTCCTCCTGTCAGTTGTTTAATTGTCCACCACCATTCATGACTGAATGTGATAGGTCTGCCGAGCTTAGGACTGATCCATTGGTTATAGGATCGCTTAGCTCTTTCTATCACATCCTGCTTACGCTGTTTGGCATGCAAGTAGTCCTGTGTTGTAGCTTCACCAGGTTGACACCTCATTTCGAGGTATGCCGGGTGCTGCTCCTGGCATGCCCTCATGCACTCTTCATTGACGGGATGGTACCCCGGCTTGATGGTAATGCTAAGAGTGGAGGATATGCCAGGCCATAAGGTGATAGATTGTGGTTGAGTACAATTCTGCTGCTGCTGCTGATGGCCCACAGCGCCTCATGAATGCCCAGTTTTGCATTGCTAGATCTGTTCGAAATCTATCCCATTTAGCACGGTGGTAGTGCCACACAACACGAAGGAGGGTATCCTTAATGTGAAGGCGGGACTTCGTCTCCACAAGGACTGTGCGGTGGTCACTCCTACCAATACTGTCATGGACAGATGCATTTGCAGCAGCCAGATTGGTGAGGTCAAGGTCAAGTATATTTTTCCCTCTTTTTGGTTCCGTCATCACCTGCTGCAGACCCAGTCTAGCAGTTATGTCCTTTAAGAATCGGTCAGCTCAGTCAGTAGTGGTGCTACCAGGCCACTCTTGGCGATGGACATTGAAGTCCTCCACCCAGAATACATTCTGTGCCCTTGCCACCCTCAGTGCTTCCTCCAAGTGCTGTTCAACATAGAAGAGTACTGACTCATCAGTTTGGGGGGGGGGGGGGGGGTGGGGTGGTGGGGGCATTAGGTTGGAATCAGCAGGACGTTTCCTTGCCCATGTTTGACCTGATGCCATGAGACTTCATGGGGTCGGGAGTCAATGTTGAGGACTCCCAGGAAAACTCCCTCCCGACTGTATACCACTGAGCTGCCACCACTGCTGGGTCTGTCCTGCCGGTGGGACAGGACTAATCCAGGGATGGTGATGGCAGTGCCTGGGATATTGTCTGTAAGATATGCTTTGGTGAGTATGACTATGTCATGCTGTTGCTTGGCTCGGATGTGGGACAGCTCTCCCAACTTTGGCACCAGCCCACAGATGTTAGTAAGGAGGACTTTGCAGGGTCGAGAGGACTGGGTTTGCCATTGTCGTTTCTGGTGCCTCGGTCGATGCCGGGTGGTCCATCCGGTTTCATTCCTTATTGACTTGGTAGCGGTTAGATACAACTGAGTGGCTTGCTAGGCGATTTCAGAGGGCATTTCAGAGTTAACCACATTGTTGTGGTTATTGCTGTGGATATCGGCCAGACCAGGCAAGGACAGCAAATTTCCTTCCCTAAAGGACATTAGTGAATCAGATGGGTTTTTACAACAATCATGGCCATCATTACAGTAGCTTTTAATTCCAGATTTTTATGGGAAATCATGTCTCACGAATTCAAATTCCACCTTCTGCCATGTTGGGATTCGAACTCATGTCCCCACAGCAATACCCTGGGTCTCTGGGTTACTAGTCCAGTTACCAGTTAGTGCTAAGGGGTCAGATGGGGAAGAATTTGTTAAGTGTGCCCAGGATAGTTTTCTGAAGCAGTATGTGGATAGCCCTACTAGAGAAGGGGCTACACTCGACCTCCTCTTAGGAAATGAGGATGGGCAGGTGGTTGATGTGTCAGTGGGGGAGCACTTTGGGACCAGTGACCATAACTCTATTAGCTTCAAGATAGTTATGGTAAAGGCTAGGACCGGACCTCAGGTTGAAGTCCTAAATTGGGGGAAGGCTAATTTCGATGGCATCAGACAGGAACTCTCAAAAGTTGAATGGGAGAGGCTGTTAATAGGTAAAGGGACCTCTGGCAAGTGGGAGGCTTTTAAAAGTGAGATAGGAAGAGTTCAGGGCCGGCATGTTCCTGTTAGATGGAAGGGCAAGGCTGGCAAGTTTAGGGAACCTTGGTTGACGAGGGATATTGAGGGTCTGGTCAGGACAAAGAAGAAGGCATAGGTCAGGTGTAGGCAGCTGGGATCAAGCGAGTCCCTCGGGAAGATAGGGGATGTAGGACTACATTTTAGGAGGGCAAAAAGGGGCCATGAGATTTCCCTGGCAGATAAGATAAAGGAGAATCCTAAAAGATTCTACAAGTATATTAAGAGTAAAAGGGTAGCTAGGGAGAGAGTAGGTCCCCTTAAGGATCAGTGTGGCAATCCATGTGTGGAGCCACAGGAAATGGGCGAGGTCTTAAATGAATATTTCCCGTCCGTATTTACCGTGGAGAAGGTAATGGAAGGTAGTGAGTTCAAGGGAGGGAACACCGATATCCTGGAGCATATCAACATTACAAAAGGAGGAGGTGTTGGAGGTTTTGAAGCACATAAAAGGTGGATAAATCCCCAGGTCCTGACCAGGTGTATCCTGGGATGCTATGGGAAGCAAGGGAGGAGATTGCTGGGGCCCTGGCAGAGGTTTTTGTATCATCGTTAGCCACGGGTGAGGTACCGGAAGACTGGAGGATAGCTAATGTTGTGCCTTTATTTAAGAAGGGCAGCAGGGATAAGCCAGGGAACTACAGCCCGGTGAGCCTTACATCAGTGGTGGGAAAGTTATTGGAAGGGATTCTGAGAGACAGGATTTATATGCATCTGGAAAGGCATGGTCTGATTAGGGATAGTCAGCATGGCTTTGTGCGTGGGAAATCATGTCTCACGAATTTGATTGAGTTTTTCGAGGAGGTGGCAAGAGGACTGACGAGGGCAGGGCGATGGACGTGGTCTACATGGACTTTAGCAAGGCCTTTGACAAGGTCCCGCATGGTAGGCTGGTTCAGAAGGTTCGAACACATGGGATCCAGGGTGAGCTAGTCAATTGGATACAAAATTGTCTTGGTGATAGGAGGCAGAGGGTGGTAGTGGAGGGTTGTTTTTCAGATTGGAGGCCGGTGACCAGTGGTATGCCGCAGGGATCGGTGCTGGGTCCTCTGTTGTTTGTCATATATATTAATGACTTGGATGTGAATGTAACGGGCATGATTAGTAAGTTTGCAGATGACACAAAATTGGTGGTAAAGTGGACAGTGAAGAAGGTTGTCTAAGGTTACAACAGGATATAGATCAACTGGGAAAGCGGGCAAGGGATTGGCAAATGGAATTTAATGCAGACAAGTGTGAAGTGATGCATTTTGAGAAGTTAAACCAGGGCAGGACATATACAGTGAATGGCAGGGCCCTGGGGAGTGTTGTTGAGCAGACAGACCTTGGGGTGCAAGTACATAGTTCCCTGAAAGTGGCAACACAGGGAGACAGGGTGGTGAAGAAGGCGTATGGCATGCTTGCCTTCATTGGCCGAGGCACTGAGTACAAGAATTGGGACATCATGTTACAGTTGTATATAAAACTTTGGTTAGGCTGCATTTGGAGTACTGTGTGCAGTTCTGGTCGCCACACTATAGGAAAGATGTGATTAAGCTAGAGAGGGTGCAGAAAAAATTCACAAGGATGTTGCCTGGTTTGGAGGGCTTGAGTTATAAAGAGAGATTGGATAAGCTGGGTCTCTTTTCCCTGGAGCGAAGGAGGCTGAGAGGGGACATAATAGAGGTATATAAAATTATGTGAGGCACAGATAGGGTAGATAGCCAGAGTCTGTTTCCCATGGTAGGGGTGACTAAAACTAGAGGGCTTTGATTTAAGGTGAGAGGGAGGAGGTTTAAAGGGAATCAAAGGGGTAAATTTTTCACACAAAGAATAGTGGGTATCTGGAATGAGCTGCCTGAGGAGGTGGTGGAGGCAGGAACAGTAGTGACATTTAAGAGGCATCTGGACAGGTACTTGAATGAGCAAGGCATAGAGGGATATGGAATTAATGCAGGCAGATGGGATTAGTATAGATAGGCATTATGGTCGGCATGGACGCGGTGGGCCAAAGGGCCTGTTTTAGTTTTTTTAGTTTTGAGAGATACAGCACTGAAACAGGCCCTTCGGCCCACCGAGTCTGTGCCGACCATCAACCTCCCATTTATACTAATGCTACACTAATTCCATATTCCTACCACATCCCCACCTGTCCCTATATTTCCCTACCACGTACCTATACTAATGGCCAATTTACCTATCAACCTGCAAGTTTTTGGCATGTGGGAGGAAACCGGAGCACCCAGAGGAAACCCACGCAAGCACAGGGAGAACTTGCAAACTCCACACAGGCAGTACCCAGAATTGAACTCGGGTCACTGGAGCTGTGAGGCTGCGGTGCTAACCACTGCGCCGTACGACTCTTTGACTACGACTCTATGACAATGTCACTATGCCACCACCTCCCCTACAAGAATCTATCTCCCTGTGCCTTAAAAATATTTAATGACTCTCTTCCTCAAAAGGCAGTGGAAGCAGAGTTCCAAACTCACGAACCTCAGAGAAAAAAATTCTCATCTGTCTTAAATGGGTGACCCCTTATTTTTAAATAGAGACCCCCAGTTCTAAATTCTCCCACAAGGGTAAACATCCTTTCCACATCCACCCTGTCAAGACCCCTCATGATCTTATATGTTTTATGATATCCATCACAAGGTAGTGGCTGTAATATTAAATCCAACAAATCTGGGATGATCAAAATTTTCTAAGGTTCATGAAAACGGTCGATGATTTCCTGACCAGAAATGGTAATCATTAGCGAGAGAGAGAGATAAAGGGCGCGATCAGAGGCAGCGAGGCCGAGACCCGAGAGGGGCTGAGGAAAGGCACACCTTCGGGACCTTCAGGTGGCGAAATTCCAAGTGATGTCAGGATTCAAAAAGTGACAGGGGTGCAGGGAAGCAGCTGATTGGTGAGTAGGTTCAGGTGAGTTTTTCTACTATTTATACTATTGCAGTCCATTAGCTTCAAAAGTAAAGGTAAGAACTTTAGATTGTAGTGGGTAGTGTTTGGAGTAGAACAAGGCCCCTAGCCTAATTAGTATTTTTTAATTAAAGGAAGTAACTAATCTAAAGCTAAGGCATAGAAGGAGATCTCGCACCCGTGAAATGCTCCTCCTGCACTATGTGGAAAATCAGGGACGTTCCAGTGTTTCTGACGACCATGTGTGCAGGAAGTGCATCCATCTGCAGCTACTGGCTACTCGCATTATGGAGCTGGAGCTGGAGCTGCGGGTGGATTCACTGTGGAACATCCACGATGCTAAGCTCATTGTGGACAGCACGTTTAGCGAGGTGGTCACACCGCAGGCAAATGCTGCAAAGGCAGAAAGGGAATGGGTGACCACCAGGCACAGTAGAGGAAGGCAGGTAGTGCAGGAGTGCCCTGTGGCCATCCCCCTCTCTAACAGTTATACCACTTTGGATATTGCTCGGGGAGATGGCACAAGGGAAAGCAGCAAGAGCCAAGTTCATGGCACCATGGGTGGCTCTGTTGCACAGGAGGGGAGGAAGAGGACTGGCAGGGCTATACTGATAGGGGATTCAATCGTAAGGGGAACAGACAGGCGTTTCCGCAGCCCTGTTGCCAGGGTCAAGGATGTCTCTGAGCAGCTGCAGGGCATTCTGAGGGGAGGAGGGAGAGCAGCCAGTTGTCGTGGTACATATTGATACCAACGACATAGGTTAAAAAAAGGGATGTGGTCCTACAAGCTGAATATAGGAAGTTAGGATATAAATTAAAAAGTAGGACCTCAAAAGGTAGGAATCTCAGGATTACTACCAATGCCAAGTGCAAGCAAGAGCAGAAATAGGAGGATATATCAAATCAATACGTTCCTGGAGAAATGGTGTGGGGGGAGGGATTCAGATTCCTGGGACATTGGGACCGGTTCTGGGAAAGGTGGGACCAGTACAAGCTGGACAGGTTGCATCTGGGCGGGACTGGCACCAATTTCCTCGGGGGTGTGTTTGCTAGTGCTGTCAGGGAGGGTTTAAACTAGAGTGGCAGGGGGATGGGAATCTGAGTAGGGAGACGGAGGAGGGGAAAACAAGGATAGAAATGAAAGACAGAAAAGGTAAGAAGCAAAAGTGGAAGGCAGAGAAACCAAGGGCGAGAAACAAATGGGGCCATAGTGCAAAATAAAGCCAAGATGACTAAGAATGTTAAAAAGACAAGTCTAAAGGCATTGTGTCTTAATGCGCGGAGCATTCGCAATAAGGTAGAGGAATTAACAGCGCAAACAGATATAAATGGCTACGATATAGTTGTGATTACGGAGACATGGCTGCAAGGTGACCAAGGATGGGAACTGAACATCCAGGGGTATTCAATATTTAGGAAGGACAGGCAAAAAAGGGAAAGGAGGAGGGGTAGCGTTGTTAGTAGGAGGAGGAAATCAATGCAATAGTGAGGAAGGATATTGGCTCGGAAAATCATGATGTGGAATCTGTATGGATGGAGCAAAGAAACAGCAAAGGGGCAGAAAACATTGGTGGGGATTGTCTATAGGCCCCCAAACAATAGTGGAGATGTAAGGGATGACATTAAACAGAAAATTAGAGACACATGCAATAAAGGTACAGCTGTAATCATGGGTGATCTTAATCTATATATAGATTGGTCAAACCAAATTAGCAATAATACTGGGGAGGAGGATTTCCTGGAGTGTGTACGTGACAGTTTTTTAGACTAATACGTTGAGGAACCAACTAGAGAACAGGCTATCCTAGACTGGGTATTGTGCAATGAGAAAGGATTAATTAACAATCTTGTTGTGTAGGGTCCCTTGGGGAGGAGCGACCATAACATGATAGAATTCTTCATTAAGATGGAGAGTGAAGTAGTTGAATCTGAAATTAGGGTCCTGAAACTAAATAAAGGAAACTACGAAGGTTGGCTATGGTAGATTGGGGAACTTTACTAAAAGGATTGACGGTGGATAGGCAATGGATAATATTTCAAGAACGTGTGCATGAATTACAACAATTATTCATTCCTGTCTGGCGCAAAAATAAAACTGAAAAAGGTGACTCAACCATGGCTTACAAAAGAAATTAGGGATCCAAAGAGGAGGCATATAAAATTGGCTGAAAAAGCAGCAAGTCTGAGGTTTGGAAGCAGTTTAGAATTCAGCAAAAGAGGACAAGGAGGTTGATTAAACTGGGGAAAATAGAGTACGAGAGTAAACTTGCGGGGAACATAAAAACTGACTGTAAAAGCGTCTATAAATATGTGAAGAGAAAAAGATTAGTGAAGACAAATTAGGTCCCTTACAGTCAGAAACGGGGGAAATTATAATGGGGAACAAAGAAATGGAAGAACAATTAAACACATATTTTGGTTCTGCTTCACAAAGGAGGACACAAATAACCTCCCAGAAATGTTAGGGAGCCAAGGGTCTAATGACAGGGAGGAACTGAAGGAAATCAGTATTAGTAAAAGAATATTGTTAGGGAAATTAATGGGGTTAAAGGCTGACAAATCCCCAGGGCCTGATAATCTACATCCCAGAGTACTAAAGGAAGTGGCATTGGAAATAGTGGATGCACTGGTGGTCATCTTCCAAAATTCTATAGACTCTGGAGCAGTTCCTACAGTTTGGAGGGTGGCAAAGGTAACCCCACTATTTAAAAAAAGGAGGGAGGGGAAAAACAGGGAATTACAGACCAGTTAGCCTTACCATCAGTAGTGGGGAAAATGCTAGAGTCTATTATAAAGGATGTGATAGCAGAACACCTGGAAAGCATAAACGTGATTGGACAAAGCCAGCATGAGTTTACAAAAGGGAAATCATGCCCAACAAATCTACTGGAGTTTTTGGAGGATTTAACAAATAGAATAGATAAAGGGAGAACCAGTGGATGTGGTGTATTTGGATTTTTGATAAGGTCCCACATATGAGGTTAGTGTGCAAAATTAAAGCACATGGGGCTGGGGGTAATATACTGGCATGGATTGAGAATTGGTTGACAGACAGGAAACAGAAAGTAGGAATAAACAGGTCTTTTTCCGAGTGGCAGGCAGTGACTAGCCGGGTACCGCAGGGATCAGTGCTTGGGCCCCAGCTATTCACAATATATATTAAAGACTTGGGTGAGGGAACTAAATGTAACATTTCCAAGTTTGCAGACGACACAAAGCTGGTGGGGGGGGGGGGGGGGGGGGGTGGGGGAGGAATGTGAGCTGCGAGGAGGATGCAAAGAGGCTCCAATATGATATGGACAAATTGAGTGAGTGGGCAAATGCATGGCAGATGCAGTATAACGTGGATAAATGTGAGGTTATCCACTTTGGTTGCAAAACAGAAAGGCACATTACTATCTGAATGGTGATAGATTGGGAAAGAGAGAGGTGCAACGAGACCTGGGTGTCCTTGTACACCAATCGCTGAAAGCAAGCATTCAGGTGCAGCAAGCAGTTAGGAAGGTGAATGGTATGTTGGCCTTCATTGCAACAGGATGCGAGTACAGGAGCAAGGATGTCTTACTGCAGTTATAGAGGGCCTTGGTGAGACCACATCTGGAGTATTGTATGCAGTTTTGGTCTCCTTATCTGAGGAAGGATGTTCTTGCCTTGGAGGGAGTACAAAGAAGATTTACCAGGCTGATTCCTGAGATGGTAGGATTGATGCATGAGGAGAGATTGGGTCGACTATGCCTATATTCACTAGAGTTTAGAAGAATGAGAGGGGATTTCATAGAAACCTATAAAATTCTAACAGGACTACACAGGCTAGATGCAGGGAGGATGTTCTCGATGGCTGGGGAGTCCAGAACCAGGGGTCACAGTATCAGGATACGGGGTATGCCATTTAGAACCGAGATGAGGAGAAACGTCTTCACTCAGAGCGTGGTGAACCTCTGGAATTCTCTACCGTAGAAGGCAGTGGAGGCCAAGTCATTGAATATATTCAAGAAGGAGATAGATATATTTCTTAGTGCTAAAGGGATCAAGGGATATGGGGAGATAGCGGGAACAGGGTACTGAGTTAGACGATCAGCGTGATCGTTTTGAATGGGGGAGCAAGCCCGAAGGGCCGAAAGGCCTACTCCTGCTCTTATTTTCTATGCTTCTATTCTGGGTCCCATCACAAGGGCAAGATCCACGGGAGTCAGAAAGGGGAAGAAACCCACATTAGAAGACGGCGAGGCCTACTAAATAATGCAACAATCATCTTGTGACATACAGGGATGTCACTTGTAAATAGTTTAGATTTGGCACTTTAGATAAACAATGTAAGGATACAAAAGTACAGCTTAAAGAAATTCTACAAGGAACAAATACTAATTAGGATCAAGAGATCAGTGAAGATCAAATCATGACAATCCACTTACAGGAGATTTGGATTCAAATGTCAAAGCGATAAACAAAATGATAAAAAGATAGAAATGTTTCCACCAAGGCAGCACAAAATGATGTGTGTATCATGTACAGATCCTGGTTAGTAGGACAAGCGTGGGAAACTTTGAGACTGGTGGAAGAAGGTAAAATCCCAACGCGGATAGAGAATTGTTACCTAAATGCTCTGGTCCAATATCACAATGACATTACCACGTGTGAATTAAGGGGACTAACACAGGTCTACCCCATAAGACTGGAATGTAAATTGGGATCAGATTTGACTAGGTTGGCATTAGTCCTATACTCCCTTTACTCCAGAGAAAGAAAAGTCCATCCCAGTGTATAATTTAGAAAATATTGGAATAATACAAAAAGGGCATGCATATACAATATCACAAGCATCATAGCTAACTTGGAAACCCTGGTAGGGACAGAGTTACAGGGGTGTGTGTAGCACGGCTAAACTATTATATGTCCTCATCAGATCCAAAAACATGAAGAATTCATTATGCGGATTTAATACTACCAAACAGACAGACAATCAATTGTATGATGGAACCGACTAGAGTGGAACTTTCCACACCAAATCAGCATATTGAGGTCAAGGGGAATATTGTGTCACTACAAGCGAAACCAAATTTAAATATGTGACTAATACCACCTGTCAAATTGATCACCAGAGCCTTTATTTCATCCCAACCAAACCAGTCAGAATAGGAGTGAAGAACTGATGCTTATTTAATCAACATACTGCCACTACTGAAGTGCTTGTAAATGATTTGCTTGGCTCAAATTTGCACAAATATGTTACTAAGTTTGAGTATGACATTCCACCCCATCAGAGCATTTGGCAGAGCTCACAAAAGGCTATTGCTCAGTCTAGAAAATATTATTACACCAACAACAAAACAGAGACATCAGGAAGATAATTTCTTGGTGGGATATTGGTATGATTGAAATCCACCCATGGATAAGAATAATTTCACACATCCTGGTGATTATCCTATTGATTATTGTAGCATTCCTGTTAACTGATCTGCTACAAAGAAATCAGACAAGAAAACAAAAACTGTTAAAAAATGTGGAGGAAAGCTGAAGGGAACAAATCCTATATACACTTGTTAGATGTCATTACAACTTTTGTTTCTCCCCCCAGATCTTAACAGTTAGAATGGGGACGTATTTTCCTTGTTAAAATATTTCAGAATGTTGTTAAAGCATATTGCTACTGTAGTGCTTGTAAATAACGCACTTGGATCCAACGTGCTGAAACACGATGTTGAACTTGGTCAAAACATTCCAACCCTGCCTGGAACACTTGGCAAAGCTTAAAAGAGACATTAGCTGATCCGGAACAAACATTATTACAGCCGAGATATAACAATACCAAGACCACCACTGATGGGAAAAACTGAAAATAAACAACTGTTAGAAGTGTCATAGCATGTTACATCACACTAGACACTTGAGCAGAGACGGAAATGTCAGACAAAAAGTCTTTTGACATAATTTTTAAACTTGACATTCAACGAGCATGCCTTGGGAAGCTAGTAACACTGCTGATGGAAGAAATGCTTGTTTGTCAGAGTTTTAAAATTAAACTTCCTGAACTTGCCAAGCCGAGACACGAAAACAATTGCTATCGAGATAGTACAGGCCAGCGACAGACACTAGTGTTTTAATTTATGAAGACAAAGCCTTGGACCTAGGCACAGTGTTCAAACAACATAAAAACATCCTTTTCTGGAAATGTGAATATTAAGTGCTTCACACAATGGAACATTACTTGAGAAAGCGAAAGATGGACAACTTTCTAGGCAGATTCAAATCAAGGTTTAAACAACGAATGAAAAATATAATTGTGTATAGTGCTTTTAAAAGAAGCTTCATAGGACAGTATGGCTTGTCAATATAGTAAACTAATCTGATCCCTGAAAAAAAAGAGTATAAAAGGGTTGAATATATTGGAGACCTTTACTGCAATCGAAGGAAGACAACCCCCAATGATTTGTCAGAAAGAGATCAAGGAGAGAGCCCGACTGATCATTGGAAGAAGAATCTACAACCACAGGAGCTGGCCACTTTGGGTGATTGTATGACCACAGTTAATAACATATTTGAGCAAGATATCGGCAAAGCTTTTACTTGCTAAGCGTAAAGTAACATATTTGACATTCTGATGCTAGATAATCAGTGAAACATTCAATTTCTGGGAATAAAGTAACAAAACAGCATTTTTATTATGTTCTTTTCTGAACTTGTTTAATATGTAACCATTTTAATTTTCTTGTAATTCTTTTAATATCAGTGTCCGTTTCAAATCATAATCGTGGGTACAAAATAAACTAACCCTATTAAGCACAACAACCTTTTGAGTGAATCATCAGTTTTTTCTCAAAGTTCGTTTTGACCCACGAATTACAAGTAGACTGTGTTTTATAGAAGATAGAGAGCCCTACAGCACTGTTTCCGCTATCAGCAAATTTAAAGATTTTACTTCCAATACCCAAGTCTCAACTCGAAAGTCAGAGAAAAAAAGTGGACCCAGAACTGACAGCTGGGGCATACAACTTCTAACTCTTCTCCAACCTAAGCAATACACTTTTATCCGAACTGTTCTATTCTTGCTGCTAAAGTTCCTCATACCATATGTCTGAACTTCGAGGCTCTATTAAACTCTGAAAAACCACATTCATTTCATCTACTGCATTCTCTTTACACATTGTCAGTCATTTCTTCCAAAAAAAAATCAAGTTTGTTAAATCCATGCTGTCTTTAACTCCACAACTTTTCTATTTTATTCATTCACAGGATGTGGTCATCATTGGCAAGGCCAGCATTTATTTCCCTTAAAACTTCTTAAGCTGCTAGAGACTGTGGAGTGAAGGTACTCCTAGTGCTGTTAGGGAGGGAGTTACAGGATTTTTACCCAGCAACAATGAAGGGACGGCAGTACATTCCCAAGTCAGAATGGTGTGTCACTTACAGGGGAATTTGCAGGTGGTGGCGTTCCCATGCGCCTGTTGCCCTTATCCTTCTCGGAAGTAGACATCACAGACTTTGAAGTTGCTGACGAAGGAAGTTTGACAAGCTGCTGCAATCCACCTTATAGATGATACACACTGCTGCCACTGTGTGCCGGTGGTGAAAGAAGTGAATGTTTAACGTGGTGAATTGGCACCAAATCCAGAGGGCTGCTTTGGCTTGGATGGTGTTAAACCGCTATAGTGTTACTGGAGCTGCACTCATCCAGACAAGTGAAAAGTATTCTATTACACTGCTGACTTGAGCCTTGTAGATGGTGGACAGACTTTGAGAAGGTAGGAGGTGCGTCACTCGCACTCTTCTAGCCACAGTGTGATTATAGCTGGTCCTGTTAAGTTTCTGGTCAATGGTGGCACCAGTATGTTAATGGTGGGGGATTCAGAGATGGTAATGCCATTGAATGTCAAAGAGAGGTGGTTAGAATCTCTCTTGTTGGAGATAGTCATTGTCTGATGCACATATTGTGCGCATGTTTCTTGCTCCTATCAGCCCAAGCCCGAATGCTGTCTAGGTCTTGTTGCATGCAGGTACAGACTGCTTCATTATGAGAAGTTGCAATGGAACTATCATCAGCGAACATCCCCATTTCTGACCATATGATAGAGGGAAGGTCATTGATGAAGCAGCTGAAGATAGTTGGGCCTAGGACACTGTCCTGAGGAACTCCTTAGCGATGTCAACAACCACAACCATCGTCCTACGTGCTACGTACGACCGTAGCTGGTGGAGAGTTTTCACCCCGATTCCATTGACTTTTACAAGGGCTCCCTGATGCCACACCCAGGAGACCAAACATGGTTCAATGAAGAGTGCAGGAGGACATGCCAGGAGCTGCACCAGGCAGACCTCAAAATAAGGTTATCAACCTGGTGAAGCTACAACCCAGGACTACTTGCATGCCAAACTGCATAAGCAGGATGTGATAGACAGAGCTAAGCATCCCATAACCAACAGATCAGATCTAAGCTCTGCAGTCCTGCCACATCCAGCCGTGAATGGTGGTGGACAATTAAACAACTAACTGGAGAAGGTGGCTCCATAAATATCCCCATCCTTAATGATGGGGGAGCCCAAAACATCAGTGTACAAGATAAGGCTGAAGCATTTGCAACAATCTTCAGCCAGAAGTGCCGAGTTGATGATCCATCTCGGCCTCCTCCTGAAGTCCCTAGCATCATGGATGCCAGTCTTCAGCCAATTAGATTCACTCCTCGTGATAGCAAAAAACGACTGAAGGCACTGGATACTGCAAAGACTATGGGCCCTGACAATATTCTGGCAATAGTACTGAAGACCTGTGCTCCAGAACTGGCTGCGCCCCTAGCCAAGCTGTTACAGTACAGCTACAAACTGGCATCTACCCTGCAATGTGGAAAATTGCCCAGGTATGTCCTGTACACAAAAAGCAGAACAAATCCAACCCGGCCAATTACCACCCCATCAGTCTACTCTCAATCATCAGTAAAGTGATGGAAGGTGTCATCGACAGGTATCAGGCGGCAATTGCTTAGCAATAACCTGCTCAGTGACGCTCAGTTTGGGTTCTGCCAAGGCCACTCAGTTCCTGACCTCATCACAGCCTTGGTCAAACATGGGCAAAAGAACTCAAGAGGTGAGGCAAGAGTGACTGTCCTGAACATCAAGGCAGCATTTGACCGAGTATGGCATCAAGGAGCTCTAGCAAAACCGAAGTCAATGGGAATCAGGGGAAAACTCTCCGCTGGTTGGAGTCATACCTAGCACAAAGAAAGATGGTTGTGGTTGTTGGAGGTCAATCATCTGAGCTCCAGGACATCACTGCAAGAGTTCCTCAGGGTAGTGTCCTAGGTCCAACCATCTTCAGCTGCTTCATCAATGGCCTTCCTTCAATCATAAGGTCAGAAGTGGGGATGTTCACAGATGATTGCACAATGTTCAGCACCATTCACGACTCCGCAGATACTGAAGCTGTAGAAATGCAGCAAGACATGGACAATATCAAAGGCTTGTGCTGATAAGTGGCAAGTAACATTCGTGGCACACATGTACCAGGCAATGACCATCTCCAACAAGCGAGAATCTAACCATCGCCCCTTGACATTCAATGGCAATACAATTGCTGAATCCCCCACCATCAACATCCTGGGGGTTACCATTGACCAGAAACCGAACAGAAGCAGCCATATAAATACCTTGGCTACAAGAGCAGGTCATAAGCTAGGAATCCTGCGATGAGTAACTCACCTCCTGACTCCCCAAAGTCTGTGCACCATCTACAAGGCACAAGTCAGGAGTGTGATGGAATACTCTCCACTTGCCTGGATGGTGCAGCTCCAATAACACTCAAGAAGCTCGACACCATCCAGGACAAAGCAGCCCACTTGATTGACACCCCATCCACAAACATTCACTCCCTCCACCACCGCATACAGTGGCAGCAGTGTGTACCATCTACAAGATACACTGCAGCAACGCACCAAGGCTCCTTCGACGGCACCTTCCAAACCCGTGACCTCTACCAACTAGGGGGATATTCCAGAGCTTCAGGCCCACGCAACAAGGCGCGGCCGCTAATGGTGAAATGATTAAACTTGGAGACGTTCAAGAAGCCAGAATTAGAGGAGCAGATATCTCAGAGGGTTGTGGGACTGGAGGAGATTAAAACGATGGATAAAATAAGATTAAAAATTTTACCATAGCACAACTTGTTATTTAAGAAAGACTGAAAAATTTTGGCCAGATCCTCTTACCTCCTCTCTTGACTTTTTAACATCCAAGGATGCATGCCACCATGGTCAAGTTGAATGTTTGTCACCATTTCAAACTTCCATCAGTTACAAAGTAGAGTAGCTGAATAAATATGTCATGGCCAGACAGCTCTTGACTTTGTTTCAGTGGTGAATATAAAGCACAAGTTGTCCACCCAATGAATTCTATCTGGATTTGCTTACATCTATTCTGCTACTGCTCTCTTTCAGATAAGGATATCAGTTTGTGCTGTGGGGTGTTATGAAGAAAATATTACTGACTATATATTTCAGTCAGAAAACAGAAGCAGATACTGCTAGAAACACATCACAGAGCTGTTAAGTATGAGAAATGCTTACAAAATGCTTGGAAGTTACCTGGTGTGCATTCTTCTGTCTTTATTTAAGATTTCCAGTATTTTCAGCTGTTTTCTTACCACAAAAACAGGAAGCTAATGGGACTTAAACCTACCTGCCTGAAAGACACTAGCATGTTTTTAAAAAAATATTCTTTCATGGGATGTGGGCGTCGCTGGCAAGACCAGCATTTGTTGCCCATCCCCAATTGTCCATGAGGTAGTGGTGGTGAGTTGCCTTCTTCAACCACTGCAGTTCATCTGGTGCAGGTACACCCACAGTGCTGCTAGGGAGGAACTTCCAGGATTTTGACCCAGCGACAGTGAAAGAACAGCAATATAGTTCCAAGTCAGGATGGTGTGTGGCTTGGAGAGGAACTTGCAGGTGGTAGTATTCCCATGCGTTTGCTGCCCTTGTACCCATCTAGGCAAGCGAAAAGTATTCCAACACACTAAACACAGTAGTAGGGACGTGGAACGCCCTGCCTGCAACAGTAGTAGACTCGCCAACTTTAAGGGCATTTAAGTGGTCATTGGATAGACATATGGATGAAAATGGAACAGTGTAGGTCAGATGGTTTCACAGGTCGGCGCAACATCGAGGGCCGAAGGGCCTGTACTGCGCTGTAATGTTCTAATTCTAATTCACACTCCTGACTTGTGACTTGCAGATGGTGGACAGGCTTTTGGGAAATCAGGAAGTGGGTTACTTGCCACAGAATTCCCAGTCTCTGACCTGCTTTTGTAGCCACAGAATGTGTGTGGCTGATCCAGTTCAATTTCTGGTTAATGGTAACCCCTCTGGACATTGATAGTGGGGGATTCAGCGATGGTAATGCCGTTGAATATCAAGGGGAGATGATTAGATTCTCCTATTAGAGATAGTTATTGCCTGGCATGTGTGTGGCACAAATGTTACTTGCCACTTATCAGCCCAAGCCTGAATGTCATCCAAGTCTTGCTGCATATGGACACGGACTGCTTCAGTATCTGAGGAGTTGTGAATGGTACTGAATATTGCGCAAACATCCACACTTCTGACCTTATGATGAGGGAAAGTCATTGATGAAGCAGCTGAAGATGGTTGGGCCTAGGATACGAGCCTGAGGAACTCCTGCAGTGATGCTCTGGAGTGACGATGATTGCCCAACAACCACAACCATCTTCCTTTGCGCTAGGTATGACTTCAACCAATGGAGAGTTTTCCCCTGGATTCCCATTGACTTCAGTTTGGCTAGGGCTCCTTACTGCATCGGTATTCACCGAGGAGAGGGACATGACGGATGTTGAGGTTAGGGACAGATGTTTGATTACTCTAGGTCAAGTCGGCATAAGGAGGGAGGAAGTGTTGGGTATTCTAAAAGGCATTAAGGTGGACAAGTCACCAGGTCCGGATGGGATCTATCCCAGGTTACTGAGGGAAGTGAGAGAGGAAATAGCTGGGGCCTTAACAGATATCTTTGCAGCATCCTTAAACACGGGTGAGGTCCCGGAGGACTGGAGAATTGCTAATGTTGTCCCCTTGTTTAAGAAGGGTAGCAGGGATAATCCAGGTAATTATAGACCGGTGAGCCTGACGTCAGTGGTAGGGAAGCTGCTGGAGAAGATACTGAGGGATAGGATCTATTCCCATTTGGAAGAAAATGGGCTTATCAGTGATAGGCAACATGGTTTTGTGCAGGGAAGGTCATGTCTTACCAACTTAATAGAATTCTTTGAGGAAGTGACAAAGTTGATTGATGAGGGAAGGGCTGTAGATGTCATATACATGGACTTCAGTAAGGCATTTGATAAGGTTCCCCATGGTAGGTTGATGGAGAAAGTGAAGTCGCATGGGGTCCAGGGTGTACTAGCTAGATGGATAAAGAACTGGCTGGGCAACAGGAGACAGAGAGCAGCAGTGGAAGGGAGTTTCTCAAAATGGAGACGTGTGACCAGTGGTGTTCCACAGGGATCCGTGCTGGGACCACTGTTGTTTGTGATGTACATAAATGATTTGGAGGAAAGTATAGGTAGTCTGATTAGCAAGTTTGCAGACGACACTAAGATTGGTGGAGTAGCAGATAGTGAAGGGGACTGTCAGAGAATACAGCAGAATATAGATAGATTGGAGAGTTGGGCAGAGAAATGGCAGATGGAGTTCAATCAGGGCAAATGCGAGGTGATGCATTTTGGAAGATCCAATTCAAGAGTGAACTATACAGTAAATGGAAAAGTCCTGGGGAAAATTGATGTACAGAGAGATTTGGGTGTTCAGGTCCATTGTTCCCTGAAGGTGGCAACGCAGGTCAATAGAGTGGTCAAGAAGGCATACGGCATGCTTTCCTTCATCGGACGGGGTATTGAGTACAAGGGTTGGCAGCTCATGTTACAGTTGTATAAGACTTTGGTTCGGCCACATTTGGAATACTGCGTGCAGTTCTGGTCGCCACATTACCAAAAGGATGTAGATGCTTTGGAGAGGGTGCAGAGGAGGTTCATCAGAATGTTGCCTGGTATGGAGGGCGCTAGCTATGAAGAGAGGTTGAGTAGATTAGGAATATTTTCATTAGAAAGACGGAGGTTGAGGGGGGACCTGATTGAGGTGTACAAAATCATGAGAGGTATAGACAGGGTGGATAGCAAGAAGCTTTTTCCCCAGAGTGGGGGATTCAATTACTCGGGGTCACGAGTTCAAAGTGAGAGGGGAAAAGTTTAGGGGGGATATGCGTGGAAAGTTCTTTACGCAGAGGGTGGTGGGTGCCTGGAACGCGTTGCCAGCGGAGGTGGTAGACGCGGGCACGATAGCGTCTTTTAAGATGTATCTAGACAGATACATGAATGGGCAGGAAGCAAAGAGATACAGACCCTTAGAAAATAGGCGACATGTTTAGATAGAGGATCTGGATCGGCGCAGGCTTGGAGGGCCGAAGGGCCTGTTCCTGTGCTGTAATTTTCTTTGTTCTTTGGTCAAATGCTGCCTTGATATCCACGGCAATCACTCTCACCTCGCCTCATGTTCAGCTCTTTCATCCATGTCTGGAACAAGGCTGTAACGAGGTCTAGAGCAGAGTAGCCCTGGCAGAACCCAACTTGAGCATTGGTGAGCAGGTTATTGCTGTTTAAGTGGCGCTTGACAGCACTGTCGACGGCACCTTCTATCACTTTGCTGACGATCGAGTGCAGTGATGGGGCGGTAATTGGTCGGATTGGATTTGTCCTGCTTTTTGTGGACAGGACATACCTGGGCAATTTTCCAC